>NC_034200.2:17471577-17771577 GCF_002021735.2 Oncorhynchus kisutch | reverse complement strand
GGATGACGTATCGCTGCAAAATGCTATTGTAGCCATGCTGGTTAAGTGTGCCATGAATTATAAATAAATTATCGATATGTCACCAGCAAAGCACCCTCACACAATCACACCTCCTCCATGCTTCATGGTGGGAAACCACACATGCGGAGATCATTCGTTCACCTATTCTGTGTCTCACAAAGTGGATCCAGAAATCTCAAATTTGGATGTCCATTGCTCACGTTTCTTGGCCCAAGTGAAACTCTTCTTCTTATTGTTCTTTAGTAGTGGTTTCTTTGCAGCAATTCAAGAACAATTGCCTGATTCATGCAGTCCCCTCTGAACAGTTGTTGATAAGTGTCTGTTACTTTAACTCTGTGAAGCATTTATTTGGGCTGTAATCTGAGGTGAAGTTAACTCTAACTTATCCTCTGCAGCAGAGGAAACTCTAGGTCTTCCTTTCATGTGGTGGTCATCATGAAATACAGTTTCATCATAGCGCTTGCTGGTTTTTGCAACTGCACTTGAAACTTTCAAAGTTCTTTAAATTTTCCCCACTGACTGACCTTCCATGTCTTAAAGTAATAATGGACTGTCGTTTCTCTTTGCTTATTTGAGCTGTTCTTGCCATAATATTGACTTGGTCTTTTATCAAATAGGGCTATCTTCTGTATACCATCCCTACCTTGTCACAACACAACTGAATGGCTCAAACGCATTAAGGAAAGAAATTCCACAAATTATTTTAACAAGGCACACCTGTTAATTGAAATGCATATCAGGTGACTATCTCATGAAGCTGGTTGAGAGAATGCCAAGATTGTGTAAAGCTGTCAAACGGTCGCAACTTTGAAGAATCTCAAATATAGTTTGATTTCTTTAACACTTTTTGGTTACTAAGTGTTATTTCATAGTTTTGACGTCTTCCCTATTATTCTATAATGTAGTAAAAATAAAAACCCTGGAATGAGTAAGTGTCTCCAAACTTACCTGTTACTGTATTTGAAAACTATCTACATTGGTCAGTCCAAAATTAAATTATACTGTCATGGAAATACATTTATTTCCTTTTACCAAGACATTTACGCTTTCTTTGCCAATTTTCAGTAAATTCTGAAAAGCGATCCAAGCATTGTTCCATAAAGGTTGCGTTTTAGGGAGTGATATTGGTTCTTGTAGAATACATTTCATTTTCTTCCATATTGTTATAGTGTTCATACTGTGAAGTTAATGTTCTTAGCTTTATCCTTTGAAAATAGATACGTAAAAAGGTTCTGGGGATGGGAAAATGCATCTTCAATAGAAGACCACCCACAAACTTAGGAAGATGTTAAACTTTCCTTTTTCTAAGCATTTTATTGGCACATAATTTAGTTCACTTTTTATTTAACCAGGAAGGGCTCATTGAGATTAAAATCTCTTTTTCCAGAGCGCCCTGGCCAAGATAGGCAGCACAAAGTCATTACAAAAAAATTACAGAGAGACATGAAAAACTAATCTAGTTTAAAAAAAAAATGTTTTAAGAGTAATCTAGTAAAAGCCATTGAATTCACAAGAGTTTAACAAAATAGAAATCCAAATTAGAAACATTGACAGGTCAGGGAATCAGCCTCAAAATCCTTCAGTGATTTAAAAACACCAATCAGGACAAGTTCTTGCAGTTTAAAAGTATTTTGTAAGGTGTTCCAAGACGATGGCGCAGAGTACATAAAACCCCTTTTATCAAATTCAGTTCGGACATTTGGAACAGTTAGCCGGATAAAGTCCAGCGAACGAAGAGAGTATCCGCCACATTTCTGAACAATAAAAATGCCCAAATAAAAAAGGTAGTAAACCCAAAATGGCATTGTAAATAAAAGTGTACCAGTGACTAGAGGCCAGCCAACCCTGGTATACAAAATGCAGTAAGGGTTTTGCAGTTTAAAATAAATCTCAAAGTGCCATGGTAAAGAGTGTCAATTGATCTCAAACACTGAGCAGAAGCATTCATATATAAAATATCCTAGTAAAGGCATAAATGTAGCTGATACTAGCCTCCTTCTGGCTTCAAAAGAAAAATACCTTATTCCTAAAATAAAATCCCAATTTCAGCTTAAATTTTTTTGTAAGTTCTTGAATATGCAATTTAAAAGAGGCCGTCATAAATTAAAATTCTAAGATATTTGAGGGTGCCCTGACAGGTAGTAATAGGTGAAAGGTTGAGGTCTATTTCTTGCATTAGAAAACACCCGTTTAGTTGTCAGTATTGAGGATAAGCTTCAATTGACACAAGGTATCGTTACGGTTTTCTGGTGAGAGAGAGGACCAAAATGCAGCGTGGTTATTCATAAACATCTTTAATGAAAGATGAAAATACGAACAATTTACAAAAACAATAAACGTACCGTGAAACCTGCCAACAGTCCTAACTGGTGCAAAACACAAAGACAGGAACAATCACCCACAAAATACTAAAAGAATATGGCTGCCTAAATATGTTTCCCAATCAGAGACAACGATAAACACCTGCCTCTGACAACCACTCTAGGCAACCATAGACTTTCCTAGACAACTCCACTAACCACAATCCCATAACCTACAAAAAAACCACACCACATAAATACCCATGTCACACCCTGGCCTGACCAAAATAATAAAGAAAACACAAAATACTAAGGCCAGGGCGTGACAGGTATGTTGAACAGTATAAAAAGCAGTTTGCATGTTCTGCAAAGCTTTTGTAAGAGACGGGGCACAACAGTAAATAACAGTATCATCAGCATAAAAATGAAGTTGTGCATTTTGGACATTTGTCTAAATAATTGATGTAAATAAGAGAGGACCAAGTACAGAGCCTTGGGGCACACCATTCAAGACAGACAATTTAACAGACATAAGCCCATCAAATTAAGTGCACTGAGTTCTATCAGACAGATAGTTGGCAAACCATGCAACTGCATGCTCCGAAAGACCTACACTCGACAATCTCTGCCTTAGTATAGCATGATCATGTAACGGTTTTCTTTAGGTGAAGGAGAGTCAGACCAAAATGTGGCGTGGCTATTGCGATCCATGTTTAATGAAACAAAGTAAACACGAATCAAAATACAAAAACAATAAACGTAACACGAAAACCGAAACAGCCTAATACTGGTGCAAAGTAACACAGCGACAGAACAGGGACAATCACCCACAAACAGTGAAACCCAGGCTACCTAAATATGGTTCCCAATCAGAGACAATGACTAACACCTGCCTCTGATAAAGAACCATATCAGGCCAGACATAGAAATAGACAAACAAGACATCCAACATAGAATGCCCACTCAGAACACACCCTGACCAACCAAAACATACAAAGCAAACTATGGTCAGGGTGTGACAGTACCCCCCCCCCCCCCCCCACCATAGTCTTAGTCCCCCACCTTGTCCGCTTCCGTGGCCTCCTAGCCACGGCGACCCTACTTAATGACCCCACTGGACAGAGGGGCGGCAGCTCGGGACAGAGGGGCTCTGTCGCCTCTGGGCTGAGGGGCTCTGGCGCCTCTGGGCTGAGGGGCTCTGGCGCCTCTGGGCTGAGGGGCTCTGGCGCCTCTGGGCTGAGGGGCTCTGGCGGCCCCTGGCTGACTGGCGGCACCTGGCTGACTGGTGGCACTGGCGGCCCCTGGCTGACTGGCGGCACTGGCGGCCCCTGGCGGCACTGGCGGCACCGGGCAGACTGGCGGCACTGGCGGCGCCGGGCAGCTCAGGCGACGCTGGGCAGACGGGCGGCTCAGGCGGCGCTGGGCAGACGGGCGGCTCAGGCGGCGCTGGGCAGACGGGCGGCTCAGGCGGCGCTGGGCAGACGGGCGGCTCAGGCGGCGCTGGGCAGACGGGCGGCTCAGGCGGCGCTGGGCAGACGGGCGGCTCAGGCGGCGCTGGGCAGACGGGAAGCTCCGGCAACGCTGGAGAGGAAGGCTCTGGCAGCGCTGGACTGAGTAGCTCTGGCGCCTCTGGAATGAGGGGCTCTAGCGCCTCTGGAATTAGGGGCGGGAGCTCTGGTAGCGCCGAACAGGCGGGAGACTCCGGCTGCGCTGGAGAAGAGGAAGGCTCTGGCAGCGCTGGAGAGGCGGGAGACTCCGACAGCGCTGGAGAGGAGGAAGGCTCCGGCAGCACTGAACAGGCGGGAGCCTCTGTAAGGATGAGCCGGAGAGACAGCCTGGTGCGGGGGGCTGCCACCGGAGGGCTGGTGCGTGGAGGTGGTGACGGATAGACCAGACCGTGCAGGCGCACTGGAGCTCTTGAGCACCGAGCCTGCCCAACCTTACCCGGTTGAATGGTCCCGGTCGCCCTGCCAGTACGGCGAGGTGGAATAGCCCGCACTGGGCTATGCAGGCGAACCGGGGACACCGTGCGCAAGGCTGGTGCCATGTAAGCCGGCCCAAGGAGACACACTGGAGACCAGATGCGTAGAGCCGGCTTCATGGCACTTGGCTCGATGCCCACTCTAGCTCAGCCGATACGCGGAGCTGGAATGTACCGCACCGGGCTATGCACCCGCACTGGGGACACCGTGTGCTTCACAGCATAACACGGTGCCTGCCCGGTCTCTCCAGCCCCCCGGTAAGCACAGGAAGTTGGCGCAGGTCTCCTACCTGGCTTCGCCATACTTCCTGTGTGCCTCCCCCCCAATACATTTTTGGGGCTGACTCTCGGGCTTCCATCCACGCCGCCGTGCTGCCTCCTCATACCAGCGCCTCTCCGCCTTCAGCTCTTCTTTGGGGCGGCGATATTCTCCAGGCTGTGCCCAGGGTCCTCTCCCGTCGAGGATTTCTTCCCAAGTCCAGAAGTCCTTATTAAGCTGCTCCTGCCCGTTACCACGCCGCTTGGTCCTGTTGTGGTGGGTGATTCTGTAACGGTTTTCTTTAGGTGAAGGAGAGTCAGACCAAAATGCGGCATGGCTATTGCGATCCATGTTTAATGAAACAAAGTAAACACGAATCAAAATACAAAAACAATAAACGTAACACGAAAACCAAAACAGCCTAATACTGGTGCAAAGTAACAATCACCCACAAACACACAGTGAAACCCAGGCTACCTAAATATGGTTCCCAATCAGAGACAATGACTAACACCTGCCTCTGATTGAGAACCATATCAGGCCAGACATAGAAATAGACAAACAAGACATCCAACATAGAATGCCCACTCAGATCACACCCTGACCAACCAAAACATAGAAACATACAAAGCAAACTATGGTCAGGGTGTGACAGATCAACTGTATCAAAAGCCTTAGAGAGATCAATAAAAAGTGAGACACAGTGCTGTTTTTTGTCAATGGCTTCAGTGATATCATTTAAAACCGTCATAGCTGCTGTAATTGTGCTATGCTTCTTCCTGAAGCCCGATTGGTTCATTGATAAAATAGAGTTAGTAAATAAAAACTCTTAGCTGTTCACTTACAAGGGTTTCAAGTATTTTCACCAGGGGTGACAGCTTTGAGATTGGCCTATAATTATTTAAAATAGTTGGATCTCCCCCTTTTAAAAGTGGTAGGACAAACGCTGATTTCCAGATCTTTGGAATTTCATTACATTCCAGGGTTAGATTGAACAGAGATGTATGTAAGTGGTTCAGCTATGAAATCAGCTGCCAGATTTAAAAAGCAGGGATCCAAAAGATCAGGACCTGCAGGCTCTCTCTGATCTAAGGATTTCAGGGCTTTATGTACCACCTGTACTGAGAATGGCAAAAAGCTAAAACTTTTCATCCACACAGGGTTGTACAGAGACAGAGGACACTGAATCAAACAGCCTACCAGATGATGCAAAGTGCTCATTGAAACAATTCAGCATTTCAGTTTTGTCATATAGCAACAGAGTCCTTCAATACACATGACGGTAATTCATTAACATTACTGTTACCAGACATAGACTTAATAGCCTTCCAAAACGTTCTAGGGTCATTCAGGTTATCAGTGGTAACAGACATAAAATATTCTGACTTGGCCTTCCTGAGAAGAAAAGGACACTTGTTTCGTAACTGCCTAAAAATAAGCCAATCAGCATCAGAACATGATTTCCTTGCTTTAGCCCAGGCTAGATTACGGTTGTGAATAATACAAGACAGCTCAGAAGAAAACCATGGATTATCCTGCCCTTTAACTCTGAACCTGCAGAATGGGGCATGTTTGTTTACTATTTGGGAAAAAACATACTGAAAGAATTTCCAGGCAGTTTCCACATCAGGGATAAACTCAATCTTGCTCCAGTCAAAATAAAACAAATCATGAAAGAAAGCCTGCTCATTAAAACACTTCAAATTTCTCTTACGAATAAAACGTGGGTTTGACTTTGGAACCTTAGTATTTATAACAGCAACAACAGCACAATGGCCACTTAAATCATTACAAAAAACACCAACCGCAGAATATTTATGTGGAACATTTGTCAATATCAAATCAATCAACTTGCTGAGCCAGGTTTCAGAAAACACAATTACATCAGCATCAGTTGATTTCGCCCAAATCCTAACCCCATCAATTTTTGACAACAGGCTGTGTACATTTAAATGAAAAATACCAAAACCAGATCATGATTTAAAATCAGAGGGGGTTTGGAGACATTGCATATCAGGGCCAGGGTTAGGTTGCACGTTACCTGATATCAACAAAAGAAGAATAACTAGGCACCTCTGTTTAATAACCTTGCACGGCTTCTTTTTTTAAGAGACTTATTGCAAGCGAATTCTACAAGAGAGTTTCCAGACAATATAAAACTGTCATTTAAAACCATTAGATTTTGGTAGTGACACACATTCGTACTGTTCACATCTTGCCACAAATACATCGGCACTTGGACGAGTGGACCGAGTGGAAAAGAGCGAGTTCCTACAGACAAAATGACCAATGGGCGGGAGAGCACATTGTCAAATGTACTCACCCAGCGACAATGTTCATTTTCTCCAGAGTTCAGTAAAGTCAGTGCACAAAGCAATAACACGAAAATTATAATTTTCTCTGACAAAAAAAATACAACATTAGAGGCAAATGAAGGTTAGAGGAGAGTAGGACAGCGTGTATGTATAAGTCTGAATGTGAGTGTTTGCTCGTGTGAGTAGATTGGGTGTTGAGGTTGGTAGAGAGAACGTGTTGGGGATTGTTGAGCTGCCACTGACAGCCAGGCGAAGAGCAAAAAGGAGCCGCTTGGACAAGACACTCCGCAGACGAAGGAGGAACTCAGGCCAGCCAGAGATAGGGTTACTTTGGTCAACTTCAAGTAATGAAGTGCCGAGTTGAGGACCCGTGATCTTTACACCAGCAAAAATACAATTGTTTGCACTACACAACAACGAAGTTACGCAACCATAAATAAATAGGTTATTAGTAGGTTAAACTGTACTAGTCACAGACAAACGACTTGACATGCTGCCATCTTGGATCTGAGAGGGACGGGAGTACTGAGTACTGAGTCATGAGTAAGTGTAAGGGTCTACAGACAATCACAGATTGCAAAGGGAAAACCAGCCACGTCGCGGACACTGATGTCTTGCTTCCTGACAAGCTAAACACCTTCGCCGCCCGCTTTGAGGATAACACTGTGCCACCGACACAGCCTGCCCCCAAGGACTGTGGGCTCTCGTTCTCCATAGCCGACATGAGTAAGACATTAAAGCGTGTTAACCTTCGCAAGGCTGCCGGCCCAGAAGGAATCCCTAGCCGTTTCCTGTGAGCATGCGCAGACCAGGTGGCTGGAGTGTTTACAGACATATTCAATCTCTCCCTATCCCAGTCTGCTGTCCCCAATTGCTTTAAGATGTCCAACATTCTTCCTGCATCCAAGAAAGCAAAGGTCATTTAACTAAATGACTATCACCTCGTAGCACTCACTTCTGTCATCAAGAAGTGATTTGAGAGGCTAGTTAAGGGTCATATCACCTCTACCTTACCTGACTCCCGAGACCAACTGCAATTTGCATACCGCCCCAATAGATCCACAGACGATGCAATTGCCATCGCACTGCGCTATCCCATCTGGACAAGAGGAATACCTACGTAAGAACGCTGTTCATTGATTATAGCTCAGCCTTCAACACCATAGTACCCTCCAAGCTCATCATCCCGCCCTGTGCAATTGGGTTCTGGACTTCCCGACAGGCTGCCCCCAGGTGGTGAAGGTAGGTAACAGCACCTCCACTACTCTGATCCTTAACACAGAGTAACTGACTTGCCTAGTTAAATAAAGTTTTTTTTTTTTAAGTTAAAAGTTAAAACTGCACCACCCACAACTGCAGGGCTCTCCATATGGTGGTGCGGTCAGCTCAACGCATCACTGGGAGCACACTGCCTGCCCTCCAGGACAACTACAGGACCTGATGTCACAGGAAGGCCAAAAGATCATAAAGGACATCAACCAACCGACCCATGGCCTGTTAACCCAGCTATCATCCAGAAGGCGAGTTCAGTACTGTTGCATCATCCTGTTAACCCAGCTATCATCAAGAAGGCTAGTTCAGTACTGTTGCATCAAAGCTGGGAAAAGAGAGACTGGAAAACCCGGTCACTCAACCCTGCACTTAAGAGGCTGCTGCCCTATGTACATAGACATGGAATCACTGATCACTTTAATAATGGAACACTAGCCACTTTAATTATGTTTCCATACTGCTTTACTCATTTCATATGTATATATTATATTTTACAGTTGTTTAGTCAATGCCACTCCAACATGGCTGATTCTAATATCTATATATTTCTTAATTCTATAATTTTACTTTTAGATTTGCATGTAATGTTGTGAATTGTTAGATACTACTAATATGGAAAATATAAAGAACTTTGAATGTTTCTTAAAGTGCAGTCGCAAAAAGAATCAAGTGCTATGATGAAACTGGCACTCATGAGGATCGCCAAAGGAATGGAAGACCCAGAGTTACCTCTGCTGCAGAGGATGAGTTCATTTTAGTTACCAGCCTCAGAAATTGCAGCCCAAATAAATGCTTCACAGAGTTCAAGTAACAGACACATCAACATCAATTGTTCAGAGGAGACTGTGTAAATTAGGCCTTCATTGTCGAATTGCTGCAAACAATCCACTACTAAAGGAAACCAATAAAAAGATGAGACTTGCTTGGCCCAGAAACACAAGCAATGGACATTAGACCAGTGTAAATTTGTCCTGTGGTCTGGAGTCCAAATTGGAGATTATTTTTGGATGCACGCTCCGTGTCTTTGTGGGTGAACGGATTATCTCCACATGTGTATTTCCCAACATGAAGCATGGAGGAGGAGGTGTTTTGAGGTGGGGGTGCTTTGTTGGTGGCACTGTCTGTGATCTATTTAGAATTCATGGCACACTTAACTAGCATGACTGCCACAGCATTCTGCAGAAATACACCATCCCATCTAGTTTGGGCTTAGTGGGACAATTATTTGTTTTGCAACAGGACAATAACCCAACACACCTCCAGGCTGAGGTGTGTTGGGTTAGAAGGAGAGTGATGGAGTGCTGCATCAGATGACCTGGCCTCTGAAATCCTTCGACCTCAACCTAATTGAGATGGTTTGGGATGAGTTGGACCGCAGAGTGAAGGAAAAGCAGCCAACAAGTGCTCAGCTTATGTGGGAACTCCTTCAAGAGTGTTGGAAAATAATTCCAGGTGAAGCTGGTTGAGAGAATGCCAAGAGTGTGCAAAGCTTTCATCAAGGAAAATAGTGGCTATTTGAAGAATCTCAAATATAAAAAAATATTTTGATTTTTTTAACACTTCTTTTGGTTACTACATGATTCCATATGTGTTTTTTCATAGTGTTGATGTCGTGACTATTATTCTACAATGTAGGAAATAGTCAAAATAAAGAAAAACCCTTGAATGAGAAGGTGTTCTAAAACTTTTGACCAGTACTGTATGTATATGCGACCAATACAATTTAATTTGATTTGATTTGATGACCTAGTATACTTTTTCAAAGAACGCTTTACAGTCATAATTGGTATTACTGAAAATAAATACAACAACGTTGGCAAAATGACATTTATTCTTCTGTAAGATTTATGGGAAGATTATTCCATTTAATTAGATCTGCTATCATATTGTTGAGTAATGGAAGAAAGTATTTTATATATTTGTTGTGTTTTGTCACTTATTTAGCACCCTAAGTATTTTATGTATATTTTTTGCTCCACGGGCTTGCTGTTGATGATTTTAACCTGAGAGTTTTTGATCTCCTGGTACTCCTGCTCCTTCTGTTCACCAGCTCTGAAGGTCTACTTCACCGGTCTTCTAGGCGTCACTGAACTGGATCATTATCACCAACCCCGGACTGTCTTGTTTCATTACGCACACCTGGTTCATATTCCCCCTGATTAGTACAGTTGAAGTCGGAAGTTTACATACACTTAAGTTGGAGTCATTGAAACTAATTTTTCAACCACTCTACAAAATTCTTGTAATCAATCTATAGGTTTGGCAAGTTGGTTAGGACATCTACTTTGTGCATGACACAAGTAATTCTTCCAACAATTGTTAACAGACAGATTATTTCACTTATAATTCACTGTATCACAATTCCAGTGGGTCAGAAGTTTACATACACTAAATTGACTGCCTTTAAACAGCTTGGAAAATTCCCCAAAATTATGTCATGGCTTTAGAAGCTTCTGATAGGCTGATTGACATCATTTGAGTCAATTGGAGGTGTACTTGTGGATGTATTTCAAGGCCTACCTTCAAACTCAGGGCCTCTTTGCTTGACATCATGGGAAAATCTAAATAAATCAGCCAAGACCTCCACAAGTCTGGTTCGTCATTGGGAACAATTTCTAAACGTCTGAAGGTACCACGTTCATCTGTACAAACAATATTACGCAGGTATAAACACCATGGGACCATGCAACCATTTTTGGTTGTGGACACTATATCATCGCACTCCCTCACTTGCTCTTGGTCCTCATCTTTGTCTCATTGATTTAGTATGAGAAGGCCGACACTCCAGGCTTTGGGAATCTCGCTCCACGCTCCAGTCAAATTGTACACGCTCCGCTCCGTTCAAATACTCTGGTAAATCTTTCTCCAAGCGGTTACATTTTCAGAGCAAACAGGAGGGGGGAGGGGAAATCCCTGTCTTGTGCCCCTTTCTCAAGCAATTTCATCAGATAATGTGTTATTTGTGAATATTTTTGCTTTAGGACATTTATACAATATTCTTACCAAATGTATTATCTCAGCTGGAAGGTTTTAAATAGCTAAGGCCATTCAAGACGGTCTAAAGCCTTTTCCGTATCAACAACCATTATTGATAAATTTATATCTGGTTTTTTTGCGTAATGTATTGTATTAAACTGAAACATGTTATTTTATTTGTTTGCAAATGTATTTTTTAATAAACCCTGTTTGATATGTGTCAAGTCTGGAAATACTTTTGCCATGCTTTTGCTTGTAAGCTCTGTTGTTATTTTATTGTCACAATGTATTCTCTCTCCAGGCTTTCCTGAATTGAGTGACTTGTGTAAATATGGGGGCTACTTTGTCCCAAAATTTTGAATGGACCTCTATGGGAAAGCCATCCATTCCTGGTGCTTTTCTCCGTGCAAATGTTTTAACAGTATCTAATATTTCTTCTTGGGTGATCCCTGTTTTTGGTGAATATTTTTTGCCTACTGAACGTTGCTTCAGAATTGTTAGTCTATAGTCTAAGACGACTATAGGATCCGTCCAACTGTTTAATTCTGGCGTATATACATTTTCATATAAAATGTCATTAATCGCAATGCTGTTTCTAATTACTACTTTCATTTCTTTATCTTTTAAAATTATAACTTGTTTAGCATGTATTCATTTTGTGAGTTGTGAGATATTTAGCAGGTTTATTTGATATTAAGTGGTATGCTTTATTTGAGTTTAACCTGTAGTTGTTGGCTCTCTTCAACAGTAATAGATTGTGTTCCTGCTTAAGTTGACATTTTAATATCTTCTTTCGAGTGTACATTTTTTTATATGGGCTTTTTTGACGATAGTGAGTTATTTTTCTATAATTTGTATTTCTAAATCAGATTCAACTTTTGCTGAGTATGCGATTATCATTCCCCTAATGTACACTTTAAATGCATCCCAAATTATAGTGAGGGTTGTCTTGTCTCTGTCCTCTATGTCTACATTTGTGACCCGTTTTAGGAAAACTAGGCGTATGTTTCAAGTCACGACTTCACAGTAGAGCCATTTGAACATTATTATTATGTGTTTTTGGGCAGAAATGCCTTCTGGGAACATGTGAACTTTCATTTGCCTTAATAACAAACTTGTATGCCATCTGTAAATATGAATGAAATTGTTAATTTTGAGCCTTGTTGGTTAAGCCACAGTTAAAGTCAGCAACCTTCCCACTAGCCATGATTGGCTGAGATAATGAGTGGACTGGACATGCCGAGAGCGGAGTTCGGATCGAACTGCCATATAGAGGGCTTCTGACTATTTGAGGTGATCCGTCTGTGTTGGTAACCCTGTCGAACGTGGCTTTTAAAAAATGTATTGTGTAATGGAGCTGCATACCTGTTGCTCTCCATTTTCTGGAGGATTGAGTTTTGAAATCAGTGGAATTAGAGTAGGATAGCTAAAGAGATGGAGAAAAAACATGTCTCAGGATTACATCTTCAAACTAAGGCCAACCGTGACACGGCATCCGTGACAGGGATTCACGTGCATGATGATCTATAAGGGTTAGATGCTTCTAATTTTGACAAAGTGGTTTCATTTCAAGCTAAAATGTACTGTTAGCTAGCTAATGTTAGCTGTCTGGCTTCCTAGCTAACGGTACATGTATGCCATTGTTATTCATATCCCAGAACCATTTGCTTTGCTAGTTAGAGCCTAACGTTAGCTAGCTAACATTGAGCCTGATTGGTTAGCTCCCAGCAGATTCATGCAGGGTAGTAATGACATGATTTGGCACTATGTTCATTGTTGTTTAACTACTATCGTAAGCTGGCTGGTTCGTTAGCTAACATGACGTGTGATCTTACACGTTGTTTACCTGGCTAGGTTCATTGTTTACCTAGCTAGCTACATGTCTTACACTAAAGTATACAATACCCATTGAATATGGCAGTTGTCAGTAAATGTCGGCAAAAAAAGAGTAAGGAAATTGTTGCCAGCACAGCTGGTTAGGCTGTTTTCATGTTATCCAGAGGTAAACAAATCATCGGCCAGGGTGTCAAGTGTGAGCTCTGAATGCCCCGAGACCAAAACGAGATGGTTGTGTCAAAGCTTAAGAGGGTGTGAACGATGCTGAATGAGTGTAGACAAAGAAGAACTCTTCACTAGATACAAAAACATTCAAAGGCCATTTTCTCAAAAGTGAGTTTACTAGCATCTTAAAGTTAGGGGGCAGAATTTTCGCTTTTGGATAAGTAGCGTGCCCAATTTCAACTTCCTGCTACTCATGCCAAGAATATAAGATATGCTTATTATTCATATATTTGGATAGAAAACACTCTGAAGTTTCTAAAACTGTTTGAATCATGTCTGTGAGTATAACAGAACTTATGTAGCAGGCAAAACCCAGAGGACTAACTGTTCAGAATTCCCCCCCTCCCTCTCTGTTCCCTAAATTGTCTTTGCCATTGGATATTTAATAGGAACCTATTCTCAGTTCCTACCATTTCCACTGGATGTCGCCAGTCTTTGGAAAATGGTTGAGGTTATTCCTTTGTGCTATGTAGAAGTAGGCCAACTCGGAACTGGGGACACTTTTGTGAGTTGCGCAAGACGTGAACAGAAGTGCTGGTTTATTTTCTTTCCTGTATTGAACACAGATTGCCCCGTCTACAATTTGATAGATTATTAACGTTTAAAAATACCTAACGTTGTATTACAAAAGTAGTTTGAAATATTTTGGCAAAGTTTATAGGCAACTTTTGAAATATTTTGTACTGACGCTGTGTTTTTGTAAGCTGTTTTTTTTCTGGATCAAACGCACTTTATAAATGGACATTTTCGATATATATGGACGGAATTAATCGAACAAAAGGACCAATTGTGATGTTTATGGGACATAATGCGGTGCCAACAAAAGAAGCTCGTCAAAGGTAATGCATGTTTTATATTTTATTTCAGCGTTTTGTGTAGCGCCTGCTATGCTAGCTTCTTTGTTTACTGCTAGTGCAGATGGTGCAGGCTATCAGATAATAACTTCTTATGCTTTCACCGAAAAGCATTTAAAAAGTCTGACAAGTTGGCTGGATTCACAACGAGTGTAGCTTTAATTGAGTATCTTACATGTGTGATTTAATGAAAGTTTGAATTGTATAGCATTTTATTTGAATCTGGTGCTCTGCATTTCCCCCAGCTATTGACCAGTTGAGACGCTAGCGTCTCCCCTATCCATAAAAGGTTTTAACTTTCAAAGTTGAATTAATTTCCCACTGTTCCTCAAAAATGCAGTTTATGATATACCATTTTGTAGCTTTGAGTCTTTTATCCAATGTAAAAACAGAATTTCAAATGTTGATACATAAGACCAAATCCAGGTGGTGAGTCACATTTGTTTTGGTAAAAGTTTTTTTCCCGTTTATGTATTTAATACATTTCTGGGCCTGAAGATGTGGTCTGTTAATTCTCCAAATTCTGTCGCTAAGTGTATTTTCTGTTGGTAATCCTCGTGTGGTGTTCTGGTCTGTGGGCCTTGGCTAATTTTCTGTGAAGAACATGTAAAAGAACACATTTTCATTGAGTGCACACTGTACACCCCCTTACACATGGTGTACGGGTCCACAGGACCTAAGGGTAATAAAAGTATGGGAAAGTGTGTGTGTACAGAAGGTGAAAACAGGTCAAAATTAAACAAAAAGTTTTGCTGTGTGACTTCACTGAGTCTTCCTCCTCCCTTTTTTATTTTTTTATTTTACTAGTCAAGTCAGTTAAGAACAAATTCTTATTTTCAATGACGGCCTAGGAACAGTTGGTTAACTGCCTGTTCAGGGGCAGTACCTTGTCAACTCGGGGTTTTGAACTTGCAACCTTCCGGTTACTAGTCCAATGCTCTAACCACTAGGCTACCCTGCCGCTCCCTGAGCCTGCTGTTTCAACAGCGCCAATGACCTGTCTGGAGAGTCTTCCTCTTTGGAAGATTCATTTTCCAAATATGAGGATCATGTCTCTGTCAATTCGGAGTCTGACAGTGAGTTGGAAGAAGAGGATGAGATTGACCAGCAGCCAGCCCCAGGACAAGCCCCTCAGCAACCAGCTCATCACCAGCCTGTAGGAGGAGAAATATGGATGTCAAAAATGTTTGAAATTGAATGGTCTTCTTGCCTAAGGAATGAGCCACCCCACATGGCTGCCAATGTGATAAGGATGCAACCAGGGCTGGGATGGCGGTTCATCCCAGACTCCATCCAGAAAATCATACTGGACTTCACTCATTTGGAGGGAAGGTGTGTTTTTGGAGAGAGATGGAAGGAGATGGACCAAACTCATTCACATGCATACTTTGGGGTTCTTATCCTTGCTGGTGATTTCAGATCCAATGGGGAATCCACAGAATCCCTGTGGGATGCAGAAACTGTCAGATAACTTTTCTGTGCAACAATGTCTCTGAAAAACTTCCACATTATTTCCAGGATTATCCGCTTTGATAACTGAGACACCAGACTAGCTTGGCAGCAGAGAGACAAGCTAGCTGCAATCAGGTCAGAGTGGGACAAGTGGGTGGACTGCCTTCACCTGTTTTACAACCCTGGCCCAACGTTACTGTTGATAAGCAGCTTATGCCATTTAGTGGCCAATGCCCAATCAGGCAGTACATACCGTCTAAACCCACAAAATATGGAATCAAGATCTGGGCTGCTGGTGGTGCTGCTTCTTCATATGAGTGGAACTTGCAAGTATATACAGGGAAGCCAGATGGAGGAGCCCCTGTGAAGAACCAAGGGATGCAGGATGTCCTGGACATGACACAGGGACTCCGTGGCCGCAACATCACATGCAATAGCTTTTTTACTTTGCACAAGCTGGGACAGTAGCTCCTCAAGAGGAAGCTGACGATGGTAGGAACAGTACAAAAACCAAGCCAGAGCTCCCACCTCAGGTGTTGCATAGACGAAACACGCCTATCAATTCCTTTAAGTTTGTGACATGTCACTAGTGTCCTACGTGCCAAATAAAAGCAAAATTGTGGTATTCATGAGTACACTGCATAGGGATGGGACAATCTATGGCCAGGAACATCAAAAAACAGAAATCATGATAGATTACAATGCCGCAAAAGTAGGGGTGCACAATTTAGACAAGCTGGTGACTGGCTACAGCTGCAAAAGAACAACCCTACGCTGGCCACTTGTGATATTCTTCAACATCTTGTACATCTTGGCGTACAACACATTTGTCATCTCGATGGCATTGAACCCAGATTGGAACAGATGGAAGCTCCAGAGAAGACAGCTCTTTCTCGAGGAGCTGGGCAAGGCATTGGTAAGACCTCAAATCCAGAGGCGGCAACATATCCCAAAGACCACAGCTTCTGCAGCCATCATGAGGAGGATTCAGGAGCAGGATCCGCCTGACCCACAGAACCAACATCTCCAATACCGGAAGTAAGTTTGAGTGATGTTGTTGCATGTGTGTGTGTCTGACTCTCCTACCATGGCCTGCTGTAACTATATATGTGAGTGAGTGAGTGGGATGTTAGTAAAATTCCTGAACTAAGTGTTTTTATCATTCTAGATTGCAGCCGGTATTAACAAAAAGAAGCACTGCGATGTGTGTGGACCCAAGAAGAACAGGAAGACACAGTACACATGCATCAAGTGCAAGAAATACATTTGCAACATACATACAGTAAAACTCTGTCCCTCGTGGTGTGTAGACCGGCCTTAATGTGTTCAATGGGCCTCATTTATCATTTCCATAAAATACTGTATGTAAAATGTGTCCTTCCTTGTTCAGTTCAAAGCAATACACACCAATAGAGATGAAAACCTTGTTTAATTCATACTTGTTTAAGATAAACATTATTTATTCCTCCCATGCCTTGATTATTATTGATTTTTGTTTCCAAAAATTCAATTTTATCCAACAAAAATGAATAGATTTTTTATTGATAAATGTGATCCAGCAGAGGTAAATAGCCCATTTTAACCACGTATGCTCTATAAATTGCATGTAATTGATATGTCAACATCTAAGTATGAAGTATTTTTTCATAAATTGTTGTGTCTGTATTGTTTTAAAACCCTATCATGTTGTGGGTCCATCAGACCTGTGAACATTGTGTGAATAACAAAAACAGGAACCCCACGCAAGGGTTAAGCATGATACCGGAGAATATCTTTATATCATACATTTTAGAATCAAGTAAATTGTTGAGTGCATTCTTTGAGGATGAAAATGTAGTCAACTCTTAAATAGCTTTTCTTACTTTGAGAAAATAAATGAATGTTTTTTTGTCGTTGGGTAATCTCCAATAGTAATCTCCAGGTGTCCTGTAAATTATTTGTAGAGACAAAAATGTTTGGAGGCTCCCTAAATGTGCCTTTTTGATTACTTTAATCTTATCGAATGTGTGATTTTGGTCACCTGCTAAAATAACAGCTCCTGTCTGGATTTGATCTAATATTGCTTGAATTATATCTAAAAACAACAGATTTACCCCTGGTGGGATATACAGTACAATGAAATCAATGTGTATTTTTCACCATGTAAAGGTAGAATTCAACATTGGAAAATGGCCTTCTTGCTCCATATGCTGGGATATAAAGAAAAATTGTGTGTTGTTATTTATCAGGGTGCCTACACCTCTGGTGTTACTACAGTAGGTGGCAACATAGGACTCTCCAACCCAGCTCCTCTTTGCAAGTTACATTTCTCCTTTTTTAAATATAACTCTTGCAACAAAAAACACAT
The DNA here is from genome assembly GCF_002021735.2 of Oncorhynchus kisutch. Classification (NCBI taxonomy): domain Eukaryota; kingdom Metazoa; phylum Chordata; class Actinopteri; order Salmoniformes; family Salmonidae; genus Oncorhynchus; species Oncorhynchus kisutch. The sequence continues at coordinate 17,753,739 of NC_034200.2, read as the reverse complement.
CTGCTGACAATCTCTTTAGGTGTTTGAGAACGATACTTTTTTTCATGGAGCCCATGCACATTCCATGTGATAAGTTGGATTATGTTGGTCGTTACCTGTATAGAATCAAATTTATCCTTCTGTTCCATCTATCACTGAAGAACCAAGTAAAACATTTTAGCAGAATGGGAGCATCATGGTATAAATACATACAGTACCAGTCAAAAGTTTGGACAAACCTACTCATTCAAGGGCTTTTCTTCATTTGTACTATGTTCTACAATGTAGAATAATAGTGAAAACATCAAAACTATGAAATAACACAATTATGTAGTAACCAAAAATGTGTCAAACAATCAAATATATTTTAGATTATTTAAAGTAGCCACCCTTTTCCTTGACGACAGCTTTGCACACTCTTGGCATTCTCTCAACCAGATTCATGAGGTAGTCACCTGAAATGCTTTTCCAACAGTCTTGAAAGAGTTCCCAAATAAGCTGAGTACTTGTTGGCTGCTTGTCCTTCACTCTGCAGTCCAACTCATCCCAAACTATCTCAATAGGGTTGAGGTCAGGTGATTGTGGAGGCTAGGTCACCTGATGCAGCACTCCATCACGCTCCTTCTTGGGAAAATAGCCCTTACACCTGGAGGTGTGTCTTGGGTCATTGTCTTGTTGAAAAACCAATGATAGACCAAATAAGCCCAAACCAGATGGGATGGTGTGGCGTTGCAGAATGCTGTGATAGCCATGCTGGCTAAGTGTGCCTTGAATTCTAAATAAATCCTTGACCCTGTCACCAGCATAGCACTCCCACACCATCACACCTCCTCATCCATGCTTCACGGTGGGAACCACACATGGGGAGATCATCTGTTCACCTACGCCGCGTCTCACAAAGACACGGTGGTTGGAACCAAATGTCTCAAATTTGGACTCATAAGACCAAAGGACAGATTTCCACCAGTCTAATGTCCATTGCTTGAGTTTCTTGGCCCACAAAAGTCTCCTCTTCTTATTGGTGTCCTTTAGTAGTGGTTTCTTTGCAGCAGTTCAACCATGAAGGCCTGATTCATCCAGTCTCCTCCGAACAGTTGATGTTGAGATGTGTCTGTCCCTTTAACTCTGTGAAGCATTTATTTGGGCTGCAATCTAAGGTTCAGTTAATTGCCGATTTCTGAGGCTTGTAACTCTAATGAGTTTAGAGTTAACTCTGGGTCTTCCTTTCCTGTGGCGGTCCTCATGAGAGTCAGTTTCATCATAGCGCTTGATGGTTTTTGCGACTGCACTTGAAGAAACTTTCAAAGTTATTTAAATTTTCCGCGTTGACTGACCTTCATGAATTCACCTGATGATGGACTGTCAATTCTCTTTTGCTTATTTGAGCTGTTCTTGCCATTATATGGACTTGGTCTTTTCCAAAATAGGGCTATCTTCTACCACTTCTACCTTGTCACATCACAACTGATTGGCTCAAACGCATTAAGAAGGAAAGAAATTCCACAAATGAACTTTTAACAGGCACACCTGTTAATTGAAATGCATTCCAGGTGACTACCTCATGAAGCTGGTTGAGAGAGTGTGCAAAGCTGTTATCAAGGCAAAGGGTGGCTACGTTGAAGAATCAAATATAACATATTTTGACTTGTTTCACACATTTTTGGTTACTACATGATTTCATATGTGTTATTTCATAGTTTTTATGTCTTAACTCTTATTTTACAATGTAGATTAAAGTAAAAATAAAGAAAAACACTTGAATGAGTAGGTGTGTCCAAACTTTTGACTGGTACTGTAGTTATTGTATACATTGCAAATATATAGAGTGTGTGGGCATGTGGGCTGAGCAGACATTAAACACAAAATACATGGAACAAAAACATAAAGCAAAGTACTTCTTTGTACTTTGGATTTTTACCTCCGCCTCCGATCCTAATGTACCAACAAAAACTGTGGATACATTGTAGAAACATTGTACTATACATACTTTTGAAGAAAGACTGCCACTTAAGTACATATTACCTTATAGATTAAATTAAAGTGTAGTGGCTGGTGGGGGTCTGCTCGGGGTGAATGGAGCTCTCCTCCACTCTCCTCAGAGAGACTGAAACGGGAGGAAGTGAGGCCCCACAAACACCTCAGAGAAGTGTCTGATGCCCTCCCAGTCCCCCCATCCCAATCCCCCAGATATGAAGTGTTTCTGAAGAGGAGCTCCAGAGCGACAGAGATGAGCAGGACAGAGACGACCGTGGCTCAGTGCCTGAGCTAGCTGTCAGTCTACGTGGACAAACTGTGCAGTGAGGAAAGGAAAGATGACAAAGCAGCCGATTAGGTGGAGGGAGCACTCATAATGCACTCTCAGGGGACCATGCAATCTAAGGCAAACCGGCAGCTCCCCTAGCTGATGCTGAGCCAGGTTCACTGAGCAATTAAGACAGATAGGAGAACCACTCTGACTTAACCCTGCTGGATCTGCTGGTTGCTGAGTGCCCGGTGAGAGTAGAGGGTCACTTTCAACCCCCATCAATCCACCTGGTGTGTCTGTGTGTGTTAATGCACCTGTCCACACTTCACTGGCAGCACCGCAGCAGGCGAATCCAAATCAGAGAGAGAGAGCCCAGAGAGCCAAAGGAGCAAGGGCCTCAGCAGCAGTACATATAGGGGGAATTATTCTCTCCTTTCCCTATAATTGTATCTGATAGATCCTTTGGTCCTTCTCCTAGATCACAAGGCAATATACCGCGCCTTCAGAAAGTGTTCACACTCCTTGACTTTTTCTACATTTTGTTGTGTTACAAAGTGGGATTATTATTATTATTTTAATTGAACCTTTATTTAAGTAGGCAAGTCAGTTAAGAACACATTCTTATTTACAATGACGGCCTACCCCGGCAAAATCCGGACGACGCTGGGCCAATTGTGCACCGCCCTATGGGACTCCCAATCACGACAGGATGTGATGCAGCCTGGATTGGAACAAGAGACTGCTGCGCTACTATGGATTAAAATGGATTGAATTGTAATTTTGTGTTGACGATCTCCAGCACATACTCCGTAATGTTAAAGTGGAAGAAAAATTGTAGCATTTGTAAATACAATAAAAACACTGAAATACATTATCTTGATTAGAGAAGTATTCAACCCCTGAATCAATAGATGTTACAATCCCCGTTGGCAGTAATTACAGCTGTGAGACTTTCTTGGTTAATGTCTTAAGAGCTTTCCCCACCTGGATTGTGCAACACTGTAGCTCAGACACTCAGGAAAATCCACTGTGTTCTTGGTAAGCAACTCCCGCGTAGATGTGGCCTTGTTATTGTCCTGCTGAAAGGAGAATTAATCTCCCTGTGTCTGCTGGAAACACGATGTAGCCTCCACTATACTTAAAAATATGGAGAGTGGTACTAATTAATGTGTTGTATTGGATTTACCCCAAACATAACACTTTGTATTCAGGACAAAAAGTGAATTTCTTTGCCACACTTTTTTCAGCATTACTTTCATGCCTTGTTGCAAACAGAATACATGTTTTGCAATATTTTTTATTCTGTACAGGCCTCCAATTAGGTTCGTATTTTGGAGTAACTACAGTGTTGTTGATCCATCCTCAGTTTTCTCCTATCACAACCATTAAACTCTGTAACTGTTTTAAAGTCACCATTGGCCTCATGGTGAAACCCCTGAGCTGTTTTCTACCTCTCCGGCAACGGAGTTAGGAAGGACGCCTGTATCTTTTTAGTGACTGGGTGTATTGACTGGGTGTAGTGACTGGGTGTATTGACTGGGTGTATTGCCATAACAAAGGGGTTCTGAAATGACTCAAGACATTTCAGCTTTTGATTTGTAGTGGTCTAAAAACATAATTCCCCTTCGACATTGTGAGGTATTGAGACACCATCCAAAGTGTAATTAATAACTTCACCATGCTCAAAGGGATAATAAATGTCTGTTTTTTTTATACCCACCTAGCAATAGGTGCACTTCTTTTCAAGGCATTGGAAAACCTCTATGGTCTTTGTGGTTGAATCTGGGTTTGACATTCACTGCTCGACTGAGGGAACTTACAGATAATTGTATGTGTGGGGTACAGAGATGAGGAAGTCATTCAGAAATGAGGTAGACATTCATGTTAAACACTATTATTGCACACAAAGTGAGTCCATGCAGCTTATTATGTGACACATTCAACACATTTTTACTGCTGAAGTTATTTAGGCTTGCCATAACAAAGTGGTTGAATACTGATTGACTTAAGACGTATCAGCTTTTCATTTTAAATTCATTTGCATACATTTCAAAAAGCAATTCCACTTTGACATTATTGGGTATTGTGTGTAGGCTAGTGACAAAAACATCTCAATTTAATCCATGTTATATTCAGGCTCTAACGCAACAAAATGTGGAAAAAGTCAAGGGGTGTGAATACTTTCTGAAGACACTGCACTATATATTTTTCTTCATGTACTTGTTATCATAGCTGCTTCATGAATTATTTATGAGTGAGAGAGCATTCCCTGAGAGTAAACATACCGATAAAAGGAGGGATGACTGCAGTAAAATGATATGGAAGTCATCATTTGGCCTTTTACTGAGATGGTTTTCAAAAGACGCTTTAATGTGCCATGCAGCATTTTTAGGCATTACAAACCCTTGCACACAGCCAAGACTACAGTGATTGCAACATGCTCCACAGTACTGTATCGAAAACGCATACGGTTTACAGAAACTGTAAGGAAGCTATTTTGTTTCTTTTTGACCATTTTAATTGAAAACAATCACAGTAAGGTACTTAATTTTAACCCAGAAATGATTTGATATTGCGATAAAAACGGACCTTTAAATACCTTACTGTGATGCTTTTCAATTAAAATGGTCAAAAAGAAACAAAAATTGCTTAGCCAAGAGCAATTTTCAAGCAAGAATTTAGCTAGGACTGTCTGGGAGACGTCTGAGTGCTGAGGGGAAAACTGAAAACTAGTGGTTATTAGCAGAGAGGTTTGGAACTCTTTCTTATTGGTCTATTAACTAAATTACCCCCCTGGTGATGTCCCCAGGCAGGCCAAAACTCTATCCCACCAAAACAAATAGCTCTCATACACTAAAATGGCAACATCATCATCATCATCATCATTTTCACAATTTCACAGTATTATTCCAAACTCATAGTATGAAAATGCAGTGAGCTCCAAAATTATTGGGACAGTGACATTTTGATGTTGTGGTTTTGAAATCATAAAATTACTATGGAGGTTAAAGGGCAGACTGTCAACTTTAATTTGAGCGCATTTTCCTCCATATAGTTTAGAAGTTACAGCACTTTTTGTAGATAGTCCCCCTGCCCCTCCCATTTTAGGGGACCAAAAATATTGGGACAAATTCACTTATGCATTAAAGTATTAAAAAGTTAAGTATTCGGTCCCATATTCATAGCACGCAATCAAATCAAATCAAATTTATTTTATATAGCCCTTCGTACATCAGCTGATATCTCAAAGTGCTGTACAGAAACCCAGCCTAAAACCCCAAACAGCAAGCAATGCAGGTGTAGAAGCACGGTGGCTAGGAAAAACTCCCTAGAAAGGCCAAAACCTAGGAAGAAACCTAGAGAGGAACCAGGCTATGTGGGGTGGCCAGTCCTCTTCTGGCTGTGCCGGGTGGAGATTATAACAGAACATGGCCAAGATGTTCAAATGTTCATAAATGACCAGCATGGTCGAATAATAATAAGGCAGAACAGTTGAAACTGGAGCAGCAGCACGGTCAGGTGGACTGGGGACAGCAAGGAGTCATCATGTCAGGTAGTCCTGGGGCATGGTCCTGGGGCTCAGGTTCTCCGAGAGAGAGAAAGAAAGAGAGAAGGAGAGAATTAGAGAACGCACACTTAGATTCACACAGGACACCGAATAGGACAGGAGAAGTACTCCAGATATAACAAACTGACCCTAGCCCCCCGACACATAAACTACTGCAGCATAAATACTGGAGGCTGAGACAGGAGGGGTCAGGAGACACTGTGGCCCCATCCGAGGACACCCCCGGACAGGGCCAAACAGGAAGGATATAACCCCACCCACTTTGCCAAAGCACAGCGCCCACACCACTAGAGGGATATCTTCAACCACCAACTTACCATCCTGAGACAAGGCTGAGTATAGCCCACAAAGATCTCTGCCATGGCACAACCCAAGGGGGGGCGCCAACCCAGACAGGATGACCACATCAGTGAATCAACCCACTCAGGTGACGCACCCCTTCCAGGGACGGCATGAGAGAGCCCCAGTAAGCCAGTGACTCAGCCCCTGTAATAGGGTTAGAGGCAGAGAATCCCAGTGGAAAGAGGGGAACCGGCCAGGCAGAGACAGCAAGGGCGGTTCGTTGCTCCAGAGCCTTTCCGTTCACCTTCCCACTCCTGGGCCAGACTACACTCAATCATATGACCCACTGAAGAGGTTGAGATCGAGTTTGCGTCTCTGACATGGGTAGGCAGACCGTTCCATAAAAATGGAGCTCTATAGGAGAAAGCCCTGCCTCCAGCTGTTTGCTTAGAAATTCTAGGGACAATTAGGAGGCCTGCGTCTTGTGACTGTAGCGTACGTGTAGGTATGTACGGCAGGACCAAATCAGAGAGATAGGTAGGAGCAAGCCCATGTAATGCTTTGTAGGTTAGCAGTAAAACCTTGAAATCAGCCCTTGCTTTGACAGAAAGCCAGGGTAGGGAGGCTAGCACTGGAGTAATATGATCAAATTTTTTGGTTCTAGTTAGGATTCTTGCAGCCATATTTATTTTTGCAATGTTACGTAGATGGAAAAAAGCTGTCCTTGAAATGGTCTTGATATGTTCTTCAAAAGAGAGTCCAGAGTAACGCCGAGGTCCTTCACAGTTTTATTTGAGACGACTGTACAACCATTAAGATTAATTGTCCGATTCAACAGAAGATCTCTTTGTTTCTTGGGACCTAGAACAAGCATCTCTGTTTTGTCCGAGTTTAAAAGTAGACTACATCAAGTTTGTGACTCTACAACTTTGTTGGATGCATTTGATGTTTGTTTTGGTTGTGTTTCAGATTATTTTGTGCCCCAAATAATTGAATGGTAAATTATGTATTGTGTCATTTTGGAGTCACTTTTATTGTAAATAAGAATAGCATATGTTTCTAAACACTTCTACATTGATGTGATTGCTACCATGATTACAGATCATCCTGAATGAATCGTGAATAATGATGAGGGAGAAAGTTAGATAGACCCACAAATATCATACCCCCAAGACATGCCAATCTCTACCATCAAAGTAACAGGGTAGGTTAGTATTATTCACGATTCATTTTTGTATTTTTATTTAACCTTTATTTAACAAGGCAGGATTCAGGATGATCTGTAATCATGGTAGCAACCACATCAATGTAGAAGTGTTTAGAAACATATGCTATTCTTATTTACCACAAAAGTATTCACATCCCTTTACATTTCTACATTTTGTTGTGTAACAGCCTGCATTTAAAATGACTGGCAACAAGGCACTTAAATAATACTACAAAAAATGTGACAAAGAAATGTACTTTTTGTCCTGAATATAAGTATTGTTTGGGGCAAATCCAACACAAAACATTACATAGTACCACTCTTCATATTTTCAAGCATGGTGGTGGTTGCATTATGTTCTGGGTATGCTTGTCATCAACAAGGACAACAGTAACGACACCTGCCTCTGATTGAGAACCGTACTAGTCTGAACACAAAAACCAACGTAGAAAAACAAACATAGACTGCCCACCCCAACTCACGCCCTGACCATACTAAATAAAGACAAAACAAAGGAAATAAAGGTCAGAACGTGACAGTTTTGGCACTCACTATCTATAAAACACAGGCAAATCAGGTTTTTCAACGCACTGAAAGTTTAACGTCCACAAAGAAATCTCCACTCCAATTTGCAGCTTCTAAAGGACCATAGAAAATGACTGGCTTAATATGGGTGGAAAAGAGCTCATGTGAATTTCATGAAATCAGAGGAGAAACCATAACCTTCGGAGAACACCCCTGGAAACCAATGTGAAACAGCAATCAAATCCCTTTCTCCCTCATGCTGTCAGATTATTTACCAGGTCACCATCTGAGCACAGAACACTTTTTTTATTCGGTGTAGCTAACACCTTGCTGCATACTATGCACTGTGATTTTACAATATGTGATATAGATCTATGTAAGTACACATAGCTGTATTTCCACTTTGACCAAATCAGTTGTGTTGTATTAGGATTAGCACATGGTTGGTTGTGCGCCAGGTGAGATGAGGACAGGCTAAGCCAGACAGAGTAGAAAGGCAGTTAATTGAAGCGCAGCATAATAAAATGAAGGGCGGGGGTAGGTGAGGGTAGCAGTCGGGTATGGGAGGGTGGAGTTTGTGGAATCTGCACTTCAATAATTGATGGAACAGCCATTAAATGGACATGTGTTTGCATCAATTAATCATCCCCCCAGATGCCCCTAATCGGCCCATTCCATTATCAAAGCAATCCCACTGTCAATGTCAGCTGCATGGGAGATGCAGCGCTCAGCACTCCATCAGCCCTCCATCGTTCATCATGTTTTACTGGGCTCTTAAAGCTAGAACTCACTCTATGACAGGGTGATTAAAGTATTATAGCCATACGACTGCTGCTGGAAACTGTACTCACGTACTCCCAGGGCACATGACTGGTGTGGTACTATATGTGACATGTGTGGCATTATGACTCAGGGTCTACCTGTTGCTCTTTTGAAGGATTGGAAGTTATTGAGATGTTTGTAACGCTGCATGGTGGCATCAAGAACATTTGAAGACTAATCCATTCAATTAAACCTGGAATAATGATTCTGAGGATGTTGGTGAAAGAAGTGATGTCCCAGCCAGAGTCACCTGAGGATAAATACTTGATGATGTGCTTTTGATAGGATGCTCATCATTGTGTTGCTTCGTCATTGGTCTGACTCTACTTCTCAGTGCAATCAGATCGCCTTCTTTCTGTAATTAAAGTGAGAGCACAGAGGGGTCCTCTGATGTATTCCATATTTACCATGTCAATGAGCATCCAGGTTAATCCAGACAGCAGGGATTATCTAGCGGGATTGAGATTGGGATTGACCACTCAGGTAATAAACTCACAGATAAAACAGGGACGGATTATCTGGAAAGTAATTGAGTTATGAGTTGGTTGCCCTGAAATATCTTGTCCTGGTCAGGTAGCCGGAGTAGGAGGAAGTTACTACTAGAGGCTGAACCTAGATCTGTACTGCCAATTTCTACATGGAACACAGAGGAGGCTGGTGGGAGGAGCTGTAGGAGGACAGGCTCACTATAATGGCTGGAATGAAATAAATGCATCGGTATCAAACACATCAAACAAATTGAAACCACGTTTGACTAGTTTCAATTTTTTTCAATTTCAGCCATTACAATGAGACTGTTATCCTATAGCTCCTCTCACCAGCCTCCTCTGTTGGAATCTAACCCTAACCCTAACCCTAGATTAATGTCCACATCCCAGCTCAACCCTAACTCTAACCTTGTCTGCAGTTACTGGTACATGTAGGAAACACAGAACTGTCATCTTATTGAACCAATAATGTCTTCAGTCTGTTCCTCACCCTGCATTCAGACAGCTGACATCGAAATTATCAATGCCATGAGATCACCCCCTTTGGAACAGGAAGATACATATCTCATGACATGATTAATCACTAATCTCACCAGATTGGACCAATACTCTGTAAAGGCTTCATCAATCATAAGCATCCTTGACATGATTAAGTTTATGTTTGCTTTATGAAGCTAACTTTTTGGACTGATTGTGTTTGGACTGATTGTGGCTCTGTTGCTTAGTCCTGGGAGGTTGGAGAAATGGCCCTATGGTGCCTTGGTCAGTATTCATTTCACTCTTTTGATATGATGTGTCGTGTCTTTGGCTAGTTCCTCCGTAATTAATATTACCTGATTGAGCTAATCATGTAAATGTAATTAACTAGAGAGTCGGGGCACCACAAAATAATATTTATAGAGCTGTTATCTTCCGATTAAACTCTTAAAAACCTAGTAATATTTTACATCAATAGCAGTCAATATCAATCGTCATCTTAATTCAGTCTCATCTGAAAGTTGTAAATTCTTGGTTATCTGCACGAACACTGGCTAACAAGTTGAATCAGAATTGCAAAATTGGGTTTAATTATTTATTTACTAAATACCAAACTAACCACACAGAATTACACATACACAAAATTAAATCAGGTATTTATGACTGTCATAAACCTATCCCCAGGCCCAGTTCATGACAGATGAGATGAGATGAGATAGGTGAAAACCGTTAGAAGTAGATGACAAAAAAATAGAGAAATTAACTAAAACTGGCCCTCAAGCAACATTCCATTGTCACGTGTGAAAAGGCAGTTCTGAAGCCATCTCTCTTCATCATCAAACACATTTACTTTATATATTCAGGTGATTTCAACATTCTCTTGGAATGCTCCTCGTGCATTCTCCATTATTTAAATAGGCACGTCAGTTAAGAGCAAATTCTTATTTACAATGACTGCCTAGGAACAGTGCTGCCTTGTTCAGGAGCAGAACAACAGATCTTTACTTTGTCAACTCGGGGATTCGATCGAGCAACCATTCGGTTACTGGCCCAACGCTCTAACCACTAGGCTACCTGCCGCCCCATGAATCCCCCACTGATGATCATCTCTGTGGAAACATCCCATCCTCGCGCCATTGTGATAATACATAGAGATACTATTATCCTCCTTATTTCTATAGGATTATTTTAATTTCTATAGAATGTACATAAAACATTTGGCTGCCATGTGGTCAACATAATCCATATTAGCATGACAAGTCACCAGGGGCTCTACCTGGAAATGATTACAAAGGCACGTAGACACACACACAAATATACACACACTCACACACACTAGCTTTACGTACACAAGCAAGCACACACACACACAGACACACACAAACAAACAGACACACACAGGTCATTGTTAATCCATTTCAGGAATAGCCCCTTGAACTTTATAATGGTATTGTGCAGCACTGAGCAGATCTGCAGCAATATTTGAATTAGTCTAATACCTCTTTCACCTGTTGGGGAATATGATGTGTAAATATAAACATATCCAAATAAACAGATGTACGCGTAAAACAATGTTAAAAATATCTGCTCTGAAACCTGCCACAATCTTGTATCTTCCCCTTGAAAAAAATACCCTCCTCTTTACATTAGTTATTTAAAATGAGTTGTCAAATTATTTTATTTATTTTTGTATTTATTAAGAGAACAAACCTATAAAGCTGGTTTGAAGACAATGAGAAACAATCTGTCTCTGTCTTTCATCAGATTATGCAGAAAGGCACAGCTATTGTCACATTCAAATCAACCAGAAAAGGAGCGTTTTCAAATTGAAACCACAAAACTTCCTATAGTGAGGATCCCATATCAACATGTAGAATACATATTCTCTCTCTCCCTCATTCTCTACCTCTCTGCTCCAAGTACAACAGTGAATCATTTGTCATTAGAGGGAAAAAGCTGTTGTGAAAAAAGGTTTGATCAACAGCATTTATTTTCCAATTATGTACTGACTTGAAAAATGACACATTAACAGGGTAAGAAAGTAACTTGTTAAAACTTGATTCATTAATAAACACATTGGACCTGTACTTTTCAGTGGTAGGGTTTCCATAGCGATTCACAGTGTGGCATTGCACTCTTTGTCGGAATCATTCCAAGAAAAACTGGTCTCTAGCTAGTGTCTCTACAGCTGAATGCAGCCTCGCATTTCTTAGTAGTGACAGGTCTCTCCAGAGTCTCTCGCCTTGCATTGTCTATTCAAGCCAAACAAGGGCCGGTGAGAGTTCTCCATGGCTGCAGTTTTAATCATACATGGCAAGGTCAGAGCACAATTCCTATTACCCCTGCCAAGAAGCTCTACCTCCATCTTGCCTTGGCTTCACCCTCAGCTAAAACTACCAGACAACAAATTTACAACTCCTGAACTATAGCATCTTAAAGCAGGCCAAGTGTGAGGGAATCCCCAATATGTTTTAATGACCTGAAAAAGCTTGATAAAGTGTGAATGTATTTTTCTTAAACGTGTGGTCTTTCTAGCACTGCATTAACAACCTGCTTCGTTAGGAACAAACGATCAGAAAAGGTGGATCAAAGAGAATTTCATTTTTCTTTCCAAGTGGTTTTAGATTCTTGCCATTTCAAATCTTGAAGCAACCCCCACAAATGTTGATCAGAATGGTTGTTCATGCAGTGCTAGAGAGACCACAAATGGAAGAAAAAAACAACAACTGACCACTCTTGACATTTTTAACAATTGGGGGAAAAGATTGAAACAATTGTACAACTGGCCTTGTACACAGTAAATGTGTACAAGGCCAGAGAAAGAGTGAGAGAGAGACTTTTAAAGTTATTTGTTTTTGAAAATTCAGCTCTGTAGATTGCATGTCAGTGAGAAACAGTATTTTTCTTGTTATCATTGGAAGCAAATGACAGTTTGGCATCTCTAGCAGGTATTTTGTACAGGAAGATAAGTACTTATTGCCGTGGTGTCGTTCCACCTCAAAAAGCACAAGAAAGAGGATTGACACCCACCATCTCAGGTTGTTCTGAAATCGTTTCTGTAGTTAGAAACAGATATGATTAGCATCCCTGAAATATTTTTTTGCTTAATTATAATTTCATCTCTGAGTATGAAAGCTAATTGATTGCTCCCAAATTGGTCATTTTAATTTATAGGATTCAGATCATATTCAAAAAGTGTAGTACCAAACATCCGATTTGGACCAAACTTCTTCCTACCAATGAGTAAGACATGAGGAATCCCAAAATAAGTCACCCACGGAGCCCCCACACCAATTCCACCCCAATGACCAGTATACAGTATCAGTTCTCTATGTTTCATACATTAAATAGATTATCTCTAACCAATCAGAGTATCAAAGCCAATGACACATTTTCTAAATGTCGCTTTACCCACGTGTTGTGACTCTGGCTCAACCCATCGGTTTCTGGGACCAATCAGAATGGTTTGCGTTCTAGAAATCTTCTGGGAGGTACTCAGATCCAGACACATTGCGGAGAATAAACTAACGACCATGGGCGTGGTGTAGTGTAGTGTTTTTTTTTTTTTTTTTTTTTTTTTTTTTTTTTTATTTATTTTTTTTTTTTTACCTTTATTTAACCAGGCAAGTCAGTTAAGAACACATTCTTATTTTCAATGACGGCCTGGGAACAGTGGGTTAACTGCCTGTTCAGGGGCAGAACGACAGATTTGTACCTTGTCAGCTCGGGGGTTTGAACTCGCAACCTTCCGGTTACTAGTCCAAAGCTCTAACCACTAGGCTACGCTGCCGCCCCGTTTGGCTGGAGCAAGGAGTTTGGGTAGCCAGGCAACTATATCTATTGAATATTATCTGAATCCCGTAAATTAAAATGGCCAATTTGGCTGCAATCAATTATCTAAATTTCTCTGAGATCAAATAAAATTTTAGCAAAATAATGTTTCTGGAATGCTAATCCTACCCGTTCCTACAGAAACGATTTCAGAACAATATGAGATGGTAGACGACTCCATGGGAATAGACTCAAAGAGTGTTCTGGTGCAGAAATGTCAAAGTCTTTCGTGGTTTCACTGATGGAACAGAACAGTCATCTAGAGAATCTGGATCTACATCTATGTCTTCATGTGTTTGTCCGTTCAGTCGGTGGCTGACATTTAACCAGTGCCACTGTGACTGTCTATGGGTGTCGAAGGAAAGACATCATTATTAAACTGAATGGTGTCTATTTCTTCCTCCTCCTTATGATTGCCTGTCATGGCCCTTGTATTACAGTAGAAAACACAAACTAGTAAACAAACAACAACCCCCTAGCAACCCTCCTCTATTGAGACTTTGTGATGCAAGGCAGGGCTGCCCCTGGGTACGTGCTGGTTTTGATCATATCACATAATTTGTGTCGCTTTGATTTCCTCCCAAACAAATACCTAACAAACAAGACCAGTCAGGAAGGGGGAGCAAAGACAGACAGGCTACAGCAGCTTAAACTCAAACAACATCGTTCCCAAACTATGGAGGTTCACAGGAAACAACTGACTTTGAGCAAGTAGATGTCTATTTTCTTTGATAATGGTGTGTTGAGGGGCGTTTGGAGATACAGTGGGTCATGTCACCTTATTGCCTTAATAGGGCAGTCAAATCAGTCGAATCAAATCAACTTATATAGCCCTTCTTACATCAGCTGATATCTCAAAGTGCTGTACAGAAACCCAGCATAAAACCCCAAACAGCAAGCAATGCAGGTGTTTATACGGCAAGCAATGCAGTGACGCTTTTGAGCTAAATCTTCTCTTTTCTTCCAAATAATCAAATGCCATGTTGCAGTTTGGAGACTATTAGAAGTGCATTGATAATGTCTGCAACGACAAGGCCACAGACATACAACCATGGCCCTATCCATGTCATTTTCAACTGGGACAATACTCTCCACACCAGGATTTAAAAAGGAAGAGATTTTGACATTTCAAACCATCAGTTTACATACTGTAACTGCTAACCAACCTAAGCCACCGGAAAACGTGTGGCGAGAAAGCATTTTCCCCAGTACTTTTCAATCAGTAGTGGCGCCGCCACACCAATTTCAAAGCAACAGCACCGAATGCGCTTGCACATATTCATTAGTTCACATCATAGAAAAACGCATTCTTTTTTTTGTTGCAGCAGTTGACATAGTAACTCCCCGATTTCAGTGTTTTTCCCTCTGTTTTGTCTAGTGAATACAACCCTGTCCCTGGGATTTCACGCAGTAACCTTCACGCTCGCTGCGGCAGGAGGAGTCACTTGTCAGTCACAGTGGTCTCCTAATGATGTGTAAATATTTTTTAAAATTTCAGGACTGTGTTTTATTTCAATGGTACCCCACACCAGCATGGCATTGTTTATTAAATCAGAAACAACTGCAAAGCTTGCAAATCGCAACATAATAGATCATCTTTGGCTACAGCAAAGATGGTGGATAAATGAATATAGTTCAATCAGGCTGTTTACCATTGAAAGAAATGTGTAAGTTCCAGTCTACCTATCAGGGTGGTTCTCCTATAGACACCAATGAAATAGCAACTGGGTCTGGTCTATTTGGTTAATTTACTTTCATTGAACCAGAAAATAAAACTGCAAGTGGTGTGTCTCGCTTCCTCTTCCGTATCTGGCTACAGCTTTTCGCAGTAGCCTACACTTCTGTCACGGCTGATGAAAGGAGCGGACCAAGGTGCAGCGTGGTGAGCCTACATACTTCTTTATTATAAAATGTTGCCAACAACACCAATAAACCGAAAACGTGCCACCAACATAGTGCTCACAGGCAACTATACATGGACAACTACCCACAAATACAGGTGGGAAAAAGGCTACCTAAGTATGGTTCTCAATCAGAGACAATGAAAGACAGCTGCCTCTGATTGAGAACCACACCTGGCCAAACACACAGAAATACAAATCATAGAAAAAGGGACATAGAATGCCCACCCAAATCACACCCTGACCAAACCAAAATAGAGACATATAAAGGGCGTGACAACGTCGCTGCCTGAACCATGGAGCAAACTAAAAAAGGGGGTGCAAACTAATGTTTTTGCACCTCTCGTTTTTTTATCAGCAAATGATCATGATCATTTGTAAATGTTCCTTATTTTTGAGCTAGTCTGCATAGAAAAATATGTGACAATATTATAAATAATAAAATTGTGTGACATGATTGCATTTTAGAACTGCGCTCCCTCAGTCGCTCCCAGATGTAAGGTTTTGACCACTAGCATTTTTGGCAAATTAGTTTTGCATGACCCAGTAACACCGGGTTTGCTAGGTTTGCACATTTTTTGAACATTCCATTGTTTCTAAAGAGAGATCTCCACCTACCCGGAGCACTGGGTCATGCAAAAAATGATCTTGCATATTGCTTCAATAGTTAGGCTATCCATATTATCGGAGTGTACATTCGTTCTATTTCTATGGCGGATTCAGCGGACACAATTTAGATAATGCATTGATATACACTGATACACAAAACATTAAAAGACACCTGCTCTTTCCATGACATAGACCGACTGACCAGGTGAATCCAGGTGAAAGCTATGATTGCTTATTTATGTCACTTATTAAATCCACTTCAGTGTAGATGAAGGGTAGGAGACATGTTATAGAATGATTTTTGAGCCTTGAGACAATTGATACGTGGATTGTGTATGTGTGCCATTCCGAGGGTAAATGGGCAAGACAAAAGATTGAAGTGCCGTTGAACTGTGTTTGGTAGTATGTACCAGGCGCTTCGGTTTGTTTCAAAGATTGCAACGCTGCTGTGTTTTTCACGCTCAACAGTTTCCCCTGTGTAACAAGAATGGTCCACCACCCAAAGAATATCCGGCCAACTTGACACAACTGCGGGAAGCATTGGAGTCAGCATGGGCTAGCCTCCCTATGGAACGCTTTCGGCACCTTCTAGAGTCCATTCCCTGACAAATTGAGGCTGTTCTGAGGGCAACAGGGTGGGGGGGTGCAACTCATTATTAGGAAGGGGTTCCTAACATTTGGTATAATCAGTGTATAGCTAGCTAGCTTACTGAAATCATAACAGAGATAACAAAGAACATAGCTATTTGATCATGTCTGTGTACATATCCAACTATGTATGATGTCTGGAATCTGACACAGTTTCACTGGAATTTGCAAACGACAAACGGACACCTACAGCACCCGATGCCACAGGAAGGCCAAAAATATCATCAAGGGCAACAACCACCCGAGCCACTGCCTGTTCACCCCGCTATCATCCAGAAGGCGAGGTCAGTACAGGTGCATCAAAGCTGGGACCGAGAGACTGAAAAACAGCTTCTACCTCAAGGCCATCAGACTGTTAAATAGCCATCACTAGCACATTAGAGGCTGCTGCCCTATATACATAGACTTGAAATCACTGGCCACTTCAATAATGGAACACTAGTCACTTTAGTAATGTTTACATATTTTGCATTACTCATCTGTACATACTGTATTCTATTATAATCTACTGTATCTTAGTCTATGCCGCTCGGCATTGCTCGTCCAAATATTTATATATTCTTAATTCTTGATACTGCCCATCCCGGATCCGGGATCGTGACTACAGGCTCAGCTCATTACCATAACGCAAAATGCGAAAAAATATTCTTAGAAATATTTAACCTCCACACCTATACAAGTCCAATAGCTCAAATGAAAGATAAACACCTTGTTCATCTACCCAGCAAATCATATTTCTAAAATGTTTTACAGCGAAAACACACCACACATTTATATTAGACCACCACCGAAACAAAAGACAAGAGGCGGCCATTTTGTCCCAGAAAATATAAAATTATAAAAGCAGGATTAAAAAATAAATCATTCACTAACCTTTTGAAAATCTTCATCAGATGACAGTAATAGGACATGTTACACAGTACATTTTTTTTTCAATAATATGCTATTTATATCCATAAATCTCTGTTTACAATGACGACATTTTTGAAAAATGCTACTCAAATGTCCGGAGAAATTATGATAGCTCCGACAGATAACGTCAGATAACAAGCAATACACATGACTAAATATACATGTTCTACATATAGTTACAAAGATACACTTCTTTTTAATGCAACCGCTGTGTTACATTTATTTTTAACGTTACAGAATTCGTTCACTAGGCTATAATATGAGGCGGCGCTCAGATATTAGCTGTATGTCTCCTCTACGTTTGGAGAGCACAGAAACCCAAAATGAACCACATAAATATTCCCTTACCTTTGATGTTCTTCGATCAGAAGACGTGGAAGGAGTTATACTTACCCAATACATCGTTTGGTTTCAAGTTGTGTGTCTCTGTATTAGCATATGCCAACAGCTTCAGCTGAAATGCACCCAAAATGACTTCTGGTCCCGCACTCTTGCGCATCAAAACTTCAAAATTACATATTATATGTCGACTAAACTGGTCAAACTAAGTGCAGAATCGAGCTTTAGGATGTTTTAATCATGTAAAACAAAGATCAGCGCGAACAGACAAACCGAAGTCAATTGGTGTTTCATGGAAAAAGAGGCCGACGTGCGCAATAGAGTGCATGTATTTTCGCGTGACCCGAATGTTTTAGCCCGCCAAAGGACGGGGGCGCGCGAGATTCTCACAAAAAAACGCATAATTTGAAAGCAGACATCTCGCTGAACACATAGAAACTGTTCCTGGATCCGTAGCTGGTTGGGAAGGGTGGGGGCGATGACGTCAAAGTTGTCCCAACTTTTCTGTTGCCAAGAGTGTGTTTGGCAGAAAGGCTGCCCTGGGAGTTCTGCTTTACATACAGACATAATTTAAACGGTTTTAGAAACTTTAGAGTGTTTTCTATTCAATAATTATTATTATATGCATATATTAGCAATTTTGGGGAAAAATATTTTCAGTTTACTATGGGTACGCACTTCCTCCAAAGGGGGCATTATTCAGCCCTAGGCTTAACTGGTTTTAATTCCATTTCTTTAGATTTGTTTTGTATTGTGTGTATTGTTGTGAAATTGTTAGATATTACTTGTTAGATATTACTGCACTGTCGGAGCTAGAAACACAAGAATTTTGCTACAACCGCAATAACATCTGCTAAACACGTGTATGTGACCAATACAATTTTATTTGATTTGAAACGCCACCCTCAACAGCTCATACTAGTGGAAGGTCAGCTCTTTGTTCACCCGCCCGCAATTGCAAATAACCAGTGGTGTAAAGTTCTTAAGGACTACTTACATAGTTTTTTGGGGTATCTGTACTTTAATATGTATATTTTTGACTACTTTTACTTTTACTCCACTACATTCCGAAAGAGAATATATACTTTTTTACTCCCATACATTTTCCCTGACACCAAAAAGTACTGCTTACATTTTGAATGCTCAGGCACAACAGAATTATGGTTCAATTCACGCAGCTATCAATTCTAAATTCTAAATTTACTTGAGTAAATTTCTATTAAGGTATCTTTACTTTTTTACTTGTGTGTGACAATTAAGTAGGGTGGGGTAAGATCAATGTTTAATTGTTGAAACAAAAAAAGCTACGTTTGGAGAAAACAAATTGGAGGTGGATGATGGCCATGCTTAGGGTAAAAAAAACTATAAAGGAAAATAAATGGTTACAGTTGACAGATTTTTTGTTATTTTTTAAATGTATTTTTTTTCCGGAAAGGGGCATTTTCCTAGCTACCGGGATAAGATGTTGTACCTCCATTGCACCATAGCTTTCTTCAGTGTAACAGGTTTCTTACTCCCTTTGGTTTCTTTATTCTGGCTTGGTGTTGCCTTGTCCTCCAGGAACCTCGTGTGGGGTGAGGCTGGCAGGACTGTAGCCGACTCAGCCTTTCTTTTCCTTGGTCCTCGCCTCCTGTATAATTGACCTGGGGGAATACTCCAACATGACCTCTGCCGATGTTTGTTGTTGTATAACTGGTATTTTAAACAAAAATAAAACAAGCAAATAAACAAGAACCAATGAGTATTGGTTTGATAAACTCTTCTTTCTTTACACTCTACACACATACATATACTGTATTTCCTAAAATGAGTGTTGACGTTTCTTTTTCTTACCAACATTCGGAGCAAGGTCACTGGAGACCTGTGCGTGCTGGGTGGGCTGTGGGGTGGAGGTTGTGGTGGAGGTTGATGATGTGGCAGAGGTTGCTTATGGGATACAGATTGATAATTCTGTGTGCCGCTTCATAAAACCATAAAATCAGTCTATGCCTGCCAACCACCTTTCTTTATTGAAAGTGTTTTGGATTGCCATCCTCTCCGCCAGGTCAAAGGCAAGTTTTCGGACATCCCTTCATTTTTGGATGACTCGCCAGGTCAAATTCGAAAGAGCCAGTGAAGACTGGTGACCCACCCAAATGTCTGTGGCCTGGGGTTTTGACCTGCTTTTCTCGGTGGCACATGGGTGGCACATTAAAAGTACGGGCAGCTGCCTTAATGCCCTACGCATTTTCAATGGCATTCAGGACACAACGAAGCGCCTCTTCGCCATTGCCACCACGATCATTGTTATTTTTATGAAAATGTAATGTGTGTGTGTGAGTGTTTTATCAATATTTAATCAGTTATATTCAAATGAATTTGTAACAATTTTTAACAACCTAATCTTACCCTAACCATTGTTCTGACCTTAACCTTACCCTATCCCCTATTCTAACCCTAACCCATATTCTGACCCTAACCCTGGTCCCTATTCTAACTCTGAACCCTAATCCTAACCCCTATTCTGATCCTAACCCCTATTCTAACTCTGACACCTAACCCTAACCCCTATTCTGACCATAACATTCTAACCCTAACTTAACCCCTATTCTGACCCTAACCCCTATTCTGACCCTAACCTAGCCCTAACCCCTATTCTGACCCTAACCCTAACCTTGGCCCCTATTCTAACCCTGACCCCTAACCTCAATCCCAATCCTGCTAACAAGGGGTTAGCTAGCTATTCTAGCAGATATTGTCTTATGCTAATTAGTTGGCTAGCATTGATTTCACCCCAGAATTTCTGCTAGTGAGGTTGCTAGTTACCTAACTGGGCTAGACAGTGCCTAAATTACAGCTAGAAAAACATCATCAACCATGAGGGGAGTGATGCCCTCAGGGGCATCTTGCCCCATTGGAGGGGTGGCATCTTTCCCCCAACATATTACTACTTTTCTCAAGAACAATTAACGTTTTCTCTCTAAACGAGTGGATGATTTATCTTCAGGCTTCCTTACATTGAAAACATAAATGGATCTAACTTTATTGAAATACAGTACCAGTCACAAGTTTGGACACACCTACTCATTCCAGGGATGTTCTTTTTTTAAACTATTTTCTACATGATGTCTTCACTATTACTCTACAATGTAGAAATAGTAAGAAAAATAAAGAAAAAACCCTGACTTATTAAGCGTGTCCAAACTTTAGACTGGTACTGTATATCTACAACTTTTTCTATTTTTTTATCAACTTATCTCAAAATTGTTTTGAAGGAATTACTTCAGAGGGAAACAGAGGGAATGTGTAGTTGATCAAGACTAGTGGCATACAGAGGAACTGTTGAAATAAGGAATTGTGACATCTTGTGGTTTTTGTAACCATGGTAACCTACTTTTCCCACCACTATTAATAACCCATCCGCAAACCACCCAACTGTATGTGATAAAGTGAGAATCTGAGGCCCACACCCGACCCTAACCTGCTAATATATAAAATATACAGTCGGCTGCAGTCATAGACAATGGAACAATTTTGGGATTATTGACAGAGAACAGATTTATTTAGCCTGTATCTATTTATAATTTCCCGATCTTATGGTAGATCATTTGTTAGTCAACTTGTCTATGATTAGATACATGCAGCTTCTCTTCTGTCATTATATGTTGCCCTAGAAATAAATCTTGGCTCACCAGAATAATATCATAAATCTTCAATCTAGTTGACATCTGTTGTCACACCCTGATCTGTTTCACCTGTCTTTGTGGTTGTCTCCACCCCCCATCTTCATCATTATCTCCAGTTGTACTTATGCCTGTGTTCTCGGTTTGTCTGTTGCCAGTTCGTCTTGTCTTGTCAAGCTTACCAGCATGTTTTTCCGTGCTCCTGCTTTCCTAGTCTCTGTTTTCCTTGTCCTCCTGGTTCTGACTCGTTCTGCCTGCTCTGACACTGGGCCCGCCTGCCGGACCATTCCACCTGCCTTGACCTCGATCCCTGCCTGCCCCCACTGTACCTTTCGGGCTCTGACCTGGTTAATGAACTTTAGCCTGTCCCCGACCTGCCCATTGCCTGTCCCTTGTATTACAATAAATATCAGAGACTCGAACCATCTGCCTCCAGTGTCTGCATCGGGGTCTGGTCCTGTGTCGTTATATCTGCAATGTTCTCTGTGATCACTGCTTCTTTCCAGGAGAAAGGACGTTTAGGGACCGAGCAGAAAGGGAAAGTTTACAAATCACATCAGTTTGACCAATTTGTAAGGAAATAGAATGCTGAAAAAATGATCCAAAATGTATCTGATAAGAGTTCAGTTCGGCTTGGATGCATATTTCATGTGGTTGAAATACTACCACCAGCTTTTATGATGCTGATAAAGATAGCACCTCTACAGACAGTATCTATCTGCACATTCACATTCTCATATTTCTCCACTCCTGTTCTCAAGTAAAAATTTTGCAGACATTTGGTTTATCCTTTTCACTGCAATAAATGCTTAATTATGCGGGAGTTAATATTAAGGCTATGTGAGATGTTATTGATCTACAGTCAGTGTTCAGATTTCCCATCTGAACAGTAGGCTACACATCCCTTGATGTGCCATAGGCTTATTTGAAGTCCCCATCTTGTGACTGTTGAACTTCTATAGCACCTCACAATCATCATACACACAGTAACACTGCTATCATCCTCTTTGACCACTTCACCAAATCTTTCCCAAACACGACTTTCCTGGCCCTCCCTTCTCTTTATTTTCAACTATCCATTTCACAGCTTTTTGCTTATTGAATTCAACTCTGACATTATCCTTTTTTGCCTCTGTGGATCGAAGTTAACTTTTTCTGCCTGTTCCTGAAAGCATTTGGTGGTTGGCTTGTAGGCTATTAGGTACTCGTACTGTTAGGCCCTAAAGCTTAGGCACTAATGCCAGATAGCCTGAAACAATGAAAGAATAACCTGAATATAGCCTATAGATATAAAACTGCACAAGAATTACACATTTAGGCTTATGGATTTTTGAAGGTATTGTTTTCTCTTTCTCAACCTGCCTGCCACCCAACCACTTTTCCCTTCATCAACTCAATATTTCCTGAACCCTAAACCCACAGATTTAACCTTGGGGACTGCAGGTTATGAGTCAACCCACACATCACTAATAGGCACGGTTTAGCTTAGATTTATCTCTTGACAGGTAGGATGTTAGTCTTTTTCTGAAATAATTATTTTCAACTGACTTACAGTATGCCTGTCTGAACTGAAATGGTGCTCACATAACTTTCATTAGCTATCTAAGGTTAGCATGTTAGCTAGTTACAGCTGTTGATTAATGCCTTATTTGTTGTTTTTTCTCTGCTACACGTGGAAATCACCACACTGTTCCAATTCCTGAATATGTATTAGCAGCCTGCGTCAGTCTTCGAGGTGGAACCTAAATGAGACTTTACGCTCTAGGACAGGAATTACTTGAAATAGGTGCAGCAACTTCCTCTGAGGTTGGCCTCACTTCCTGATTTGATCTCGTTTTTTAGATTTGGTTAGAGAGAGGAAGAGGAAGAGAGAGGCCCAACTCGCCCGAAAATCTGTCTCCCTCCACCATGTAGTGTTTTTTAGTTGTTTTGCCCACCAAGCAAGGAGATTTTGTATGGAGGTCATTGAAAGAGTGTTGAATTTGGTAAACAAACAAATAAATTACTATGTGGGGTTTATTTGATCGAATAGCAGTTCCGTAATGCTTAAGTTGTTACGAGTGTACTGATATAAGTAGGACACGTGACATCCCTTTAACAGAAAATTGTAAAAGTAAAAGTGAAAGTCACCCAGTAAAATACTACTTGAGTAAAAGACTAAGAGTACTTGATTTTAAATATACGTAAGCGTCAAAAGTGAAAGTGAAAGTATAAATAATTTCAAATTCCTTATATTAGGCATACCAGATGGCACGATTTTCATCTTTTTAAAATTTACGAATAGTCAGGGGCACACTCCAACACTGACATAATTTACTAATGAAGCATTTGTCTTTAGTGAGTCTGACAAATCAGAGGCAGTAGGGATGAGCAGGGATGTTCTCTTGATAAAAGCGTGAAGCATTCAAAATGTAACAAGTACTTATGGGTGTCAGGGAAAATGTAAGGAGTAAAAAGTACATTCTTTTCTTTAGGAATGTACT
This sequence comes from Oncorhynchus kisutch, assembly GCF_002021735.2. Classification (NCBI taxonomy): domain Eukaryota; kingdom Metazoa; phylum Chordata; class Actinopteri; order Salmoniformes; family Salmonidae; genus Oncorhynchus; species Oncorhynchus kisutch. The sequence goes on along the minus strand of NC_034200.2, from coordinate 17,729,761 downwards.
GAAGTAAAAGTAAAAGTAATCAAAAATATAAATAGTAAAGTAAAGTAAAGACACCCCCAAAAACTACTTAAGTAGTACTTTAAAGTATGTTTACTTAAGTACAGGCATCCAGGCAACATAGAGAAAAAAAACTTTATATTGGAGTTGTCTCGAGATGGCTATGCATATTCATGACATGAGGTTAATAGTGTAGTATCTCTTTCCACTTCAACAACTCATCGAATATCCAATAAAAGATTACGATAATGAAATGTATCCACCAATCCAAAGAAAGGAAGTAGCAAGACAGCCGCTGTTCTGCTTTTGTAACGCACTGGGCGTAGTGGGTGCGGAGTCAGACGCAGGAGGAAGAAGATACAGAGTAGTGCTTTATTACGCCCCGGGAAAAATATACTGCCAAGAAACTGGGCGCATATAAACAATTGCCCAAAACCAGGACCACACCAGTCCGGAGGGAAAATCCAAAACAACCAGCACTACTACACAAAATACACAGTGCGAAATGAAATAAGCCCACACAAAGAGCAGGCGGGCCTACTGCCATAAATAGCCCAACTAAACCTAAACAAGAAACAGGTGTTACTAATCAGACAAAAACAACAGAAAAGGGAAAAGGGATCGGTGGCAGCTAGTAGACCGGGGACGCCGACCGCCGAGTGCCACCCGAACAGGAAGAGGGGCCACCTTCGGTAGGAGTCGTGACAGCTTTGTGGACAACAACTCCCATTGTTATGTGGATAGACATGTATCTTGTCAGTATATACATCATCATTTATTTGGTTAAGAAATTCAAAGCCATAACTGGGCTGTATTCATTAAGGAAAGCTTAACCGTTTATTAAGAACCAAACGGAAGCAAAACGAGAATTCAAACATGAGTTGGTTTCGGGGTATGGTTTGATATGGATATCTTGTGTGTGTGTGTGTGTGTGTGTGTGTGTGTGTGTGTGTGTGTGTGTGTGTGTGTGTGTGTGTGTGTGTGTGTGTGTGTGTGTGTGTGTGTGTGTGTGTGTGTGTGTGTGTGTGTGTGTGTGTGTGTGTGTGTTTGCAGGTGGGAACAGTTAGCCAAATGTGACTGACCACATTGATTCGGTCTTACGTATCAAAATTAGAAATTGTGTTTTTTACATTGGATAAAAGCAGAAACACAGAGCTAAAATAAATATATTGCTATATAATACACTGCATTTGAGGAACAATGGGAAAGTAATTCATCTTTGAAAGTTGATTAACTTTTAACGTCACTTTTGAGAAAATGGCCTTTGAATATTTTGGTACCTACAGGAGAGCTCTTCTTTGTCTACCCCCATTCAGCATCGTTCACACACTCTTAAGCTTTAGCTCCACCAATCTCTTTAAAGGTTGATGCGAGCATTATGTCCTAACAACACAGCCAAGCACCCAAGCTATCTGGCAGTTGTCGTAGTGACATTCTATTAAAATGGACACTTGCATAGTGGAGTCTTTTTGTTAAGACAATGAGCCATAATCCCAACTCATGACGTTACTATCCTGCATGAATCTGCAGGTAGCTAACCAACCAGGGGCGGCAGGTAGCCTAGTGGTTAGAGTGTTGGGCCAGTAACCGAAAGGTTGTTGGATCGAATCCCCGAGCTAACAAGGTACAAATCTGTCGTTCTGCCCCGGAGCAAGGAGGTTAACCCACTGTTCCTTGGTTGTGGATGTTGATTAAGGCATCCCCGCACCTCTCTGATTCAGAAGGGCTAGGTAAAATATTTCACTAGCCATGCAAATAGCTCTGAGATACGAATAATAAGATCATACAGCTAGCTAGCTAACAGTACACTTGAAATGAAAAGACTATGTCAAAATTAGAAATGTTTCATATCTGAAAATGTAGCTAGCTGGACTATCTTACCCGTGGTCTGAAATCGGAGTTGATAGCCAGAGCGAATTTACAAGATGGTCTTTTGTTAAGACATGCAGCTAGCTAGCTAAACAATGAACCATAATCCCAACTCATGACTGTCACACCCTGGCGATAGAGAGGCTTTTTATTCTCTATTTTGGTTAGGCCAGGGTGTGACTAGGGTGGGCGTTCTATGTTCTTTTTTCTATGTTTTTGTATTTCTTTGTTTTTGGCCGGGTATGTTTCTCAATCAGGGACAGTTGTCTGTCGTTGTCTCTGATTGAGAACCATACTTAGGTAGCTCTTGCCCACATGGGTTTGGTAGGTAGTTGTTTTCTGTTTTGTGTTTCTGCACCTGACAGGACTGTTTCGTTTTCATTTATTCTCTTTGTTATTTTGTTTTGTGTTCAGTTTAAATGAAGATAACATGAACACTTACCACGCTGAATATTGATCCAATCCTTCATACTCCTCCTCAGAAGAGGAGGAAAACCGTTACAATGACGTTACTACCCTCCATGAATCTGCAGGTAGCTAAGCAACCAGGTTCAATGTTAGCTAGCGAGTCAGCCAGCTAACGCTAGCTAACTAACAGTACACTTGAAATGAAAATGACTTCTCAAAATTATAAACGTGTAATATCTGGAAATGTAGCTAGCTAGACTATCTTAACCGTATATATCATGGTTGGATGCTTCTCCATGTCATGGATGCCATAGTTGCCCGTAGATGGATCAAGGGGACAGGTGTTTTCTCCATCTGCTTAGCTATCATACTCTAATTCCACTGATTTCAGAAAGTGGAGAGCAACACTTATGCAGTTCCACTAAGCAATATATTATTTTTAAAGTCGCAGTAGACAGGATTACTTACACATACTAACTAGCTCTCCAAGGTGGCATAGCAGTTCAGACGTCTTTTGTCCTCGTCTTGTCGTGTCCTGTATATATATATATTTACAACTTTTTCACATACATTTTATTTTTATTTTCCATCAACTCATCTTCAAAACACTCTCCTGCAACCCGCCTCACCAATGTATATTTATAAAAAAGTATTATTTACCTCAGATCTGTAATCCTCCAAGAAGCTAGCCAGAAACTCCAGGAGGCTGGCCTGAAACTAGCCAGAAGCTAATCCAGAAGCTAGTTCAGAAGCTAGTTGGCTCCTTTACTGGTAAGTCGTTGGTGTTCAGCTAACCACGGTTTGTGGTCATCGGCTATCCTTTGGCTCGAAAGTCTATCGCCAGTTCTGTACGGCGCAGCGCGGCTCGGAGCGGAGCATACCGGACCAATTTTTCTCTCCATGTCCCTGGATTTCGACTGCTCTCTGGACATTCATGCCCGGATCTCACAGCTAGCTAGCTGCTATCCGTGTGACTATCGGCCTTCGTCGATTCCGGAGCAAACATCAATTGTTCCGGAGCTAGCAAGCTCCGTCAATCACTCTTGAGTTCCATCAATCGCACCTGGGCTGCAGTCGCCTATCCGGACCCGTTTTGCTGCCTTCGCGGAGCCCCACCGGGCCTTCACAACTGGACTGCCGACGTTATCTACCCGAAGGGGTTATTCGGCTGGCTCCTCCGTCGCGACGTTACCTGAACGCCCATCTGCGGCCTGCTAACCGTTAGCTGTCTTACCGGCTGCTATCTGAATAGACAATCGGACAATTTTTTAATTTTTTTTATTTTATTTTTTTATTTATTATTATTATTATGTTTTCTTCTTGGGCCTCTATAACTATATCTATTGTTTTTATTTTTGTTGTTGTTGTGTGATTTGGATTGATCCCCTCTACCACACGGAACCCCACTAATCTACTGACGGAGCGCAGGAGGTGGCTAACAACAGACCTCCATCCTATGCTAGCTTGCTACCGATGCCCTGGCTAGCTGTCTAAATCACCAACCAACCTCTCCACTCACCGGACCCTTTTGATCACTCGACTAAGCATGCCTCTCCTTAATGTCAATATGTCTTGTCCATTTCTGTTCTGGTTAGTGTTTATTGGCTTATTTCACTGTAGAGCCTCTAGTCCTGCTCACTATACCTTATCCAACCTATTAGTTCCACCACCCACACATGCAATGACATCTCCTGGTTTCAACGATGTTTCTAGAGACAATATCTCTCTCTTCATCACTCAATACCTAGGTTTACCTCCACTGTATTCACATCCTACCATACATTTGTCTGTACATTATACCTTGATGCTATTTTATCGCCCCCAGAAACCTCCTTTTACTCTATGTTCCAGACGTTCTAGACGACCAATTCTCATAGCTTTTAGCCGTACCCTTATTCTACTCCTCCTATGTTCCTCTGGCGATGTAGAGGTGAATCCAGGCCCTGCAGTGCCTAGCTCCACTCCTATTCCCCAGGCGCTCTCTTTTGACGACTTCTGTAACCGTAATAGCCTTGGTTTCATGCATGTTAACATTAGAAGCCTCCTCCCTAAGTTTGTTCTATTCACTGCTTTAGCACACTCTGCCAACCCGGATGTTCTAGCTGTGTCTGAATCCTGGCTTAGGAAGACCACCAAAAACTCAGACATTTTAATTCCAAACTACAACATTTTCAGACAAGATAGAACTGCCAAAGGGGGCGGTGTTGCAATCTACTGCAAAGATAGCCTGCAGAGTTCTGTCCTACTATCCAGGTCTGTACCCAAACAATTTGAACTTCTACTTTTAAAAATCCACCTCTCTAAAAACAAGTCTCTCACCGTTGCCGCCTGCTATAGACCACCCTCTGCCCCCAGCTGTGCTCTGGACACCATATGTGAACTGATTGCCCCCCATCTATCTTCAGAGTTCGTGCTGCTAGGCGACCTAAACTGGAACATGCTTAACACCCCAGCCATCCTACAATCTAAACTTGATGCCCTCAATCTCACACAAATAATCAATGAACCTACCAGGTACCTCCCCAAAACCTTAAACACGGGCACCCTCATAGATATCATCCTAACCAACTTCCCCTCTAAATACACCTCTGCTGTCTTCAACCAAGATCTCAGCGATCACTGCCTCATTGCCTGCATCCGTAATGGGTCAGCGGTCAAACGACCTCCACTCATCACTGTAAAACGCTCCCTGAAACACTTCTGCGAGCAGGCCTTTCTAATCGACCTGGCCGGGGTATCCTGGAAGGATATTGATCTCATCCCGTCAGTAGAGGATGCCTGGATATTTTTTTTAAATGCCTTCCTAACCATCTTAAATAAACATGCCCCATTTAAGAAATTTAGAACCAGGAACAGATATAGCCCTTGGTTCTCCCCAGACCTGACTGCCCTTAACCAACACAAAAACATCCTATGGCGTTCTGCATTAGCATCGAACAGCCCCCGTGATATGCAGCTGTTCAGGGAAGCTAGAAATCATTATACACAGGCAGTTAGAAAAGCCAAGGCTAGCTTTTTCAAGCAGAAATTTGCTTCCTGCAACACTAACTCAAAAAAGTTCTGGGACACTGTAAAGTCCATGGAGAATAAGAACACCTCCTCCCAGCTGCCCACTGCACTGAAGATAGGAAACACTGTCACCACTGATAAATCCACCATAATTGAGAATTTCAATAAGCATTTTTCTACGGCTGGCCATGCTTTCCACCTGGCTACTCCTACCCCGGACAACAGCACTGCACCCCCAACAGCAACTCGCCCAAGCCTTCCCCATTTCTCCTTCTCCCAAATCCATTCAGCTGATGTTCTGAAAGAGCTGCAAAATCTGGACCCCTACAAATCAGCCGGGCTAGACAATCTGGACCCTTTCTTCCTAAAATTATCTGCCGAAATTGTTGCCACCCCTATTACTAGCCTGTTCAACCTCTCTTTCGTGTCGTCTGAGATTCCCAAAGATTGGAAAGCAGCTGCGGTCATCCCCCTCTTCAAAGGGGGGGACACTCTTGACCCAAACTGCTACAGACCTATATCTATCCTACCGTGCCTTTCTAAGGTCTTCGAAAGCCAAGTCAACAAACAGATTACCGACCATTTCGAATCTCACCATACCTTCTCTGCTATGCAATCCGGTTTCAGAGCTGGTCATGGGTGCACCTCAGCCACGCTCAAGGTCCTAAACGATATCTTAACCGCCATCGATAAGAAACATTACTGTGCAGCCGTATTCATTGATCTGGCCAAGGCTTTCGACTCTGTCAATCACCATATCCTCATCGGCAGACTCGACAGCCTTGGTTTCTCAAATGATTGCCTCGCCTGGTTCACCAACTACTTCTCTGATAGAGTTCAGTGTGTCAAATCGGAGGGTCTGCTGTCCGGACCTCTGGCAGTCTCTATGGGGGTGCCACAGGGTTCAATTCTTGGACCGACTCTCTTCTCTGTATACATCAATGAGGTCTGTCTTGCTGCTGGTGAGTCCCTGATCCACCTCTACGCAGACGACACCATTCTGTATACTTCCGGCCCTTCTTTGGACACTGTGTTAACAACCCTCCAGGCAAGCTTCAATGCCATACAACTCTCCTTCCGTGGCCTCCAATTGCTCTTAAATACAAGTAAAACTAAATGCATGCTCTTCAACCGATCGCTACCTGCACCTACCCGCCTGTCCAACATCACTACTCTGGACGGCTCTGACTTAGAATACGTGGACAACTACAAATACTTAGGTGTCTGGTTAGACTGTAAACTCTCCTTCCAGACCCATATCAAACATCTCCAATCCAAAGTTAAATCTAGAATTGGCTTCCTATTTCGCAACAAAGCATCCTTCACTCATGCTGCCAAACATACCCTTGTAAAACTGACCATCCTACCAATCCTCGACTTTGGCGATGTCATTTACAAAATAGCCTCCAATACCCTACTCAACAAATTGGATGCAGTCTATCACAGTGCAATCCGTTTTATCACCAAAGCCCCATATACTACCCACCATTGCGACCTGTACGCTCTCGTTGGCTGGCCCTCGCTTCATACTCGTCGCCAAACCCACTGGCTCCATGTCATCTACAAGACCCTGCTAGGTAAAGTCCCCCCTTATCTCAGCTCGCTGGTCACCATAGCATCTCCCACCTGTAGCACACGCTCCAGCAGGTATATCTCTCTAGTCACCCCCAAAACCAATTCTTTCTTTGGCCGCCTCTCCTTCCAGTTCTCTGCTGCCAATGACTGGAACGAACTACAAAAATCTCTGAAACTGGAAACACTTATCTCCCTCACTAGCTTTAAGCACCAACTGTCAGAGCAGCTCACAGATTACTGCACCTGTACATAGCCCACCTATAATTTAGCCCAAACAACTACCTCTTTCCCAACTGTATTTAATTTTAATTTATTTATTTATTTTGCTCCTTTGCACCCCATTATTTTTTATTTCTACTTTGCACATTCTTCCATTGCAAAACTACCATTCCAGTATTTTACTTGCTATATTGTATTTACTTTGCCATCATGGCCTTTTTTGCCTTTACCTCCCTTCTCACCTCACATTGTATATAGACTTGTTTATACTGCATTATTGACTGTATGTTTGTTTTTACTCCATGTGTAACTCTGTGTCGTTTTATCTGTCGAACTGCTTTGCTTTATCTTGGCCAGGTCGCAATTGTAAATGAGAACTTGTTCTCAACTTGCCTACCTGGTTAAATAAAGGTAAAATAAAAAATAAATAAATAAAAAGTGACCCCAAACTTTTGAACTGTAGTGTAAATCTTTTTTTCTTTATTTTTTACAAATGTAGGTTGTCATTGTTCTGACATACGCATAATATGACTGAAAACGGCCTGCAATCTTATGGGTGCACAATTTAACAACTGAATTTATTGCAATTTGAATTCTGTATTTTAATCAGCATTTGCTTCTGTGACATACTGTGCATGTGCTGGGGAACAAAAGACAGTGATTCACGTAATTTGCTCCTCTCAGGACCACACTGCCCACAGCGACAACTTTCAAAAAGTTGAGGACATGCGAGAGTGGGGACTGTAAGTACACATTTCTGTCCAAATAATTTTCTCAATAATTTGTAATCTGTTCAGATCACAAAGTATTATTTTTTATAGGCTAAATTAACATTAGCAACTCTGGATTCTACCTAGCTAACTTTAACTAGGTAAGGCGGGAAAGCATAGCGAACTGATTTGCTAACTAACTTGGTGTATGGGTTAACTCACTATCTAACTAGCCATTACAGCTCGTGAGAAAGGGGCATTAATAAACCACCAAGAAAGGGGGATGATGACGTTGGCCAAATGTATTTGTTGGCAAGGCATGTCACATTTTCATTGCTTTATTTGTAAATAAAAAACATATTATTGTGTGTGTAAATTTTGACTAGTCCACCCAAACAAATACATTTTCCAGCTTACCTGGCATTTGCAATAATTGCCTGATGGCCAATCCAGCTCAATCCAGCCTTATTTTGATATACTCAGAGGACCATTATTAGTATGTTTTAACCACTCCTATATAAACGGTAGATTATCTGACACACAACAAGAAGGTCTGATTTCATTATTACTGAAACAGGATACAAGTGTATATAAAGATCCAGTCAAGTTTAAAAAAATGGAGGCCTCTTATACACTCCAGTGTTGTGATGCAAAAATTCAAGATAAATGCTTGGCGCATAGAATTAATAAGGTTTTGTCAGATATTATTCATCTTAATCAGGCAGGTTTTTCACATGGACAATGCATTGGAGATCCATTGTTTTATTTTACTAGGCATGTCAGTTAAAGAACAAGCTCTTATTTTCAATGACAGCCTAGGAACAGTCAGTTAACTGCCTGTTTAGGGGTAGAACAACAGATGTATACCTTGTCAGCTTGTGGATATGAACTTTCAACCTTTCAGTTACTTGTCCAACACTAGGCTACCCTGCCGCCCCACATATAATATAATATAAGACAAGTACTGGAAACAATAGAAAACTATTAAATATCAGGGACACCAGGCCTGATTTTCACAGCTGATTTTGAAAAGGCTTTTGATAAAGTATGACTGGAGTTTATATATAAATATATTCCATAAACAATCTGCCGTTTCCAGCTACAATAGTCATTTACAACATTATCATTGTCTACACTGTATTTCTGATCAATTTGATGTTATTTTAATGGACAAAAAATGTGCTTTTCTCTAAAAAACAAGGAAGCAAACAAACAAGTGACCCCAATATTTTGAATGATAGAGTATGTATATAGATATACATAGGGGAGAACAAGTATTTGATACACTGCCGATTTTGCAGGTTTTCCTACTTACAAAGCATGTAGAGATCTATAATTTTTATCATAGGTACACTTCAACTGTGAGACGGAATCTAAAACAAAAATCCAGAAAATCACATTGTATGATTTTTAAGTAATTAATTTGTATTTTATTGCATGACATAAGTATTTGATCACCTACCAACCAGTAAGAATTCCAGCTCTCACAGACCTGTTGTTTTTATTTAAGAAGCCCTCCTGTTCTCCACTCATTACCTGTATTAACTGCACCTGTTTGAACTCGTTACCTGTATAAAAGACACCTGCCCACACAGACTCCAACCTCTCCACAATGGCCAAGACCAGAGTGCTGTGTAAGGACATCAGGGATAAAATTGTAGACCTGCACAAAGCTGGGATGGGCTACAGGACAATATGCAAGCAGCTTGGTGAGAAGGCAACAACTGTTGACGCAATTATTAGACAATGGAAGAAGTTCAAGATGACGATCAATCACCCTCAGTCTGGGGCTCCATGCAATATCTCACCTGTGGGGCATCAATGATCATGAGGAAGGTGAGGGGTCAGCCCAGAACTACACGGCAGGACCTGGTCAATGACCTGAAGAGAGCTGGGACCACAGTCTCAAAGAAAACCATTAGTAACACACTACACCATCATGGATTCAAATCCTGCAGCACACGCAAGGTCCCCCTGCTCAAGCCAGCGCATGTCCAGGCCCGTCTGAAGTTTGCCAATGGACATCTGGATGATCCAGAGGAGGAATGGGAGAAGGTCATGTGGTCTGATGAGACAAAAATAGAGCTTTTTGGTCTAAACTCCACTCGCCATGTTTGGAGGAAGAAGAAGGTTGAGTACAACCCCAAGAACACCATCCCAACCGTGAAGCATGGAGGTGGAAACATCATTCTTTGGGGATGCTTTTCTGCAAAGGGGACAGGACGACTGTACCGTATTGAGGGGAGGATGGATGGGGCCATGTATCGCGAGATCTTGGCAATAAACCTCCTTCCCTCAGTAAGAGCATTGTCTCCTTTTGAAAGACATTGCTAATGCTACAGCTTAGCTCACTCGCTACATACATAAACAACAACACTGAAGGGCTCAGAGTGGAAGTGAGAGGTTACGTGATTGACTGCCTGCATGCGTCATTTGTATCAATAAATCACTATCAGAAAATGTTTTGTGTGGTAACTATTGATATATTTACTCTATTATTCTCATGTTATTCAATTAAATCATGCATTCCGATTCTTGCATAGATTGTAATGGGCACATATTATTTGTGTAAAATATTTTTTTGAAGGTTGTACTGATTATAATGAGCTTAGCTAATTCCAGCCATGTTTGTTGACACACAATGCATTCTGCGTTCATGAAATTGTCTGTCGGACCAAAGATGCTATAACAAAATGAGGTGAGCGAGGGTTCATTCATTTTTTGAGAACTTCAGGAAGTGAATGGTGGGATGTGAACGATGGTAGACGACACACCCCTTCAACATGCATACTATGGGGCGACAGCGCAGCCTAGTGGTTAGAGCGTTGGACTAGTAACTGAAAGTTTGCAAGTTCGAATTCCCCAGAGCTGACAAGGTACAAATCTGTCGTTCTGCCCCTGAACAAGGTAGATAACCCACTGTTCCTATGCCATCATTGAAAATAAGAATTTGTTCTTAAAAATTCTTAGGGCTGAGATCCCGCTAACAGTATCTCTCATCGAAATGACAACAGCCAGTGAAAGTGCAGGGCGCCAAATTCAAAACATCAGAAATCCCATAACTAAAATTCCTCAAATATCCAAGTATTTCACACCATTTTAACGATACACTTCTTGTTAATCCCACCACAGTGTCCAATTTCAAATAGGCTTTATGGTGAAAGCACCACAAACGATTATGTAAGGTCAGAGCCAAGTCACAGAAGAACACAACCTTTTTCCCAGCCAAAGAGAGGAGTCACAAAAATCTGAAATAGAGATATAATTAATCACTAACCTTTGATGATCTTCATCAAATGACACTGGAAGGATTTCATGTTACACAATACATGTATGTTTTGTTCGATAAAGTTCATATTTATATGAAAAAAATCTCTGTATACATTGGCGCGTTATGTTCAGTAGTTCCAAAAACATCCGGTGATTTTGCAGAGAGCCACATCAATTTACAGAAATACTCATCATAAATGTTGATGAAAATACAAATGTTATACATGGAACTTTAGATACACTTCTACTTAACTTCTTCGATATAGGGGGCGCTCTTTTCATTTTTGGATAAAAAAACGTTCCCGTTTTAAACAAGATATATTGTCACGAAAAGATGCTCGACTATGCATATAATTGACAGCTTTGGAAAGAAAACACTCTGACGTTTCCAAAACTGCAAAGATATTATCTGTGAGTGCCACAGAACTGATGCTACAGGCGAAACCAAGATGAAACTTCAAACAGGAAATGCCCCAGATTTTGAAGGCGCTGTGTTCCAATGTCTCCTTATATGGCTGTGAATGCGCCAGGAATGAGCTTACACTTTCTGTCGTTTCCCCAAGGTGTCTGCAGCATTGTGATGTATTTGTAGGCATATCATTGGAAGATTGACCATAAGAGACCACATTTACCAGGTGCTCGCTTGGTGTCCTCCGTCGAAATTATTGCGTACTCTCCAGCTGCGTGTATTTTTCCATTTCCTTCCGAGGAGAAACCAAACTGCCACGAATGATTTATCATCGAATAGATATGTGAAAAACACCTTGAGGGTTGATTCTGAACAACGTTTGCCATGTTTCTGTCGATATTATGGAGTTAATTCTAAAAAAAGTTCAGCGTTGTAATGACTGAATTTTCAGGTTTTTTTCTTAGTCAAACGTGATGAACAAAACGGAGCGATTTCTCCTACACAAATGATATTTTTGGAAAAACTGAACATTTGCTATCTAACTGAGAGTCTCCTCATTGAAAACATCTGAAGTTCTTCAAAGGTAAATGATTTTATTTGAATGCTTTTCTTGTTTTTGTGAAAATGTCACCTGCTGAATGCTAGGCTTAATGCTATGCTAGCTATCAATACTCTTACAGAAATGCTTGTGTAGCTATGGTTGAAAAGCATATTTTGAAAATCTGAGATGACAGTGTTATTAACAAAAGGCTAAGCTTGTGAGTGAATATATTTCTTTAATTTCATTTGCGATTTTCATGAATAGTTAACGTTGCGTTATGGTAATGAGCTTGAGGCTATGATTACGCTCCCGGATACGGGATTGCTCGACGCAAGAAGTTAATGCAACCGCTGTGTCAGATTTTAAAAAAGCTTTATGGAAAAAGCAAACCATGCAATAGTCTGAGTATGGCACTCAGAGCCCAACAAGCCAAAAAGATATCCGCCATATTGTGCAGTCAACAGAGGTCACATAACATTATAAATATTCAATTACCTTTGATGATCTTCATCTGAATGCACTCCCAGGAATCCCAGTTCCACAATAAATGTTTGTTTTGTTCGATAATGTCCATCATTTATGTGCAAATAGCTCCTTTTGTTAGCACGTTTGGTAAACAAATCCAAACTCACGTTCACTAGGAGCAGACGAAAAGTAAAAAAGTTCCGTTACAGTCTGTAGAAACATGTCAAACGATGTATAGAATCAATCTTTAGGATGTTTTTAACATAAATCTTCAATAATGTTCTAACCGGAGAATTCCTTTGTCTGTAAAAAAGCTCTGGAACAGAGCTCACTCTCACGTGAATAAGCATCATGAGCTCAAGGCATTCTGGCAGAATTCTGACTCATTCCCCTCTCATTCACCCCCACCTCACAGTAGAAGCATCAAACAAGGTTCTAGAGACTGTTGACATCTAGTGGAAGCCTTAGGAAGTGCAACATGACCAATATCCCACTGTATCTTCAATAGGGAATGAGTTGAAAAACAACCAACCTCAGATTTCCCACTTCCTGGTTTGATTTTTTCTCCGTTTTTTGCCTGCCATATGAGTTCTGTTATACTAACAGACACCATTCAAACAGTTTTAGAAATGTCAGAGTGTTTTCTATCCAAATATAGTAATAGTATGCATATATTAGCAACTGGGACTGAGTAGCAGGCAGTCCACTCTGGGAACCTTATTCATCCAAGCCTCTCAATACTGCCCCCAGCCATAAGAAGTTAACTGACTTGCCTAGTTAAATAAAGGTAAAATTAAAAAAAAATACTATAAACAGACCAAACTCATCTGGTCTTCTCTTATTATCTTTGGTTTTTGTGAGGAAAAAAGCATGGCTGCATGCTGAAACTAATCGTCAGATTACATTTGATTTCTAGAAAGTATTTTACTCAATTATTTTGATCAACGGTGAGCTCTCCAGTGATGTGATTAATTTTACATAGTAATTGCTATTAGCTAATTCATATTGTAGTTAATGTCAGCTGAGAGTTAGAAAATATGACCACTTTTGTTGCGTCAATCTTTCCTCAGTTAGCGCTAGGACAAATGTAGCCTACATTTTTCCGGTTAGGATGATTGTGTTATGCTATAGATACTTCTATGAATATCTAAACATTGCATCCAAAAATAAACTGCTCACATTCTGGACATAACTTTGTAAGGACTGTGTTTGTGTAAATACTTTCTGAAAAAAGTGTGGCCAGCTCAAATGCTGATTGTTGCATCATTCAAAACTGTCCTTTCTGAATAAGTATTCTAAGTAAGCGTTCTAATCACATGGGTGTGAGCGTAAGCTTCAGGGACCACTGTAGAACGATCACACCCAAGTGATTGTACGTGTGAAAGGGTTCATTCGGGAGATGGTAACTCTTTAAACAGCCCTAATGGTGCCCCAAATTTCTAATTAGTTAATTGTTACATGATTAATTGAATTAGGTAACAATTAAACATAGTTAGTTGATTCGATAAATAGCAGTCATCAGATTAATGGAAGTAAAGTCATGACAGTGTGTAGATTGATGAGAATTTTTTGTTATTTGATCAATATTAGAATAAGGCTGCAACGTAACAAAATGTGGAAAAAGTCAAGGGGTCTGAGTACTTTCCGAATACACTGTATAACTTGTGTAAGAAAAGTTAGAGGAGTTACAATACTTTCAACTATTCAATGTTATTTAAGTAGTCTACGCAAATGAGTATGGAAGCTGATCGATGTCTAAATATGTTGACATGATAGCTCATCTCAAATGAAAACGGCTTGTACATAGAGGTAGACATCTGGATGGTCCACTCGTTCTCACAGAAGTGCATTAACCCTATTCATAACGTTAAAACAATGATGTTGATTCAAACATACCATTTTACTATCAACATTGAAACAACGTCAAATAAAATATGTTGAATGAAATCCAAAATTCAACATGGAATGCAATTTCAACATGTACATAGTTATGATGATTGTGTTGAAATTAGATTGATATAACAACCTGTTAATTATTTACGTTGAATCAACCAGTATGTGACCAGTGGAAGAGAGAGCGATAGATGGTCTGGGACAAGGTAGCACATCCAGTGAACAGGACAGGGTTCCATAGTCGCAGACAGAACAGCAAAAACTAGATCAGCAGCACGACCAGGTAAACTGGGGATGCGGCAGCCAGGAATTTTAAGGCCAGGTAGTGCTAAAGCATGGTCAGGGGCATTTATAGGATTTGAAGACATTGGGGGCTTAGCCCAAAGCCTGAAGGGTGATTCGGGGGCATCCTCCCACAGCAGAGAAAACAGTAATGTCAACAGCTAAATGCATCTCAAAGTAGGATGCTGCCACTTTAAGATAATTACATTCCAAACCAGATATCACCTGGTTACTGTAGGCTATCCGAGACAAATACTAAAGTGTATCTTTGTAGCTTTCTTTTTGCAGACCATCAACAGTGGCCAGTTCACAATGAAGGTTTCTTACTTGCTCACACACAAGCTACTTTCACACAAACTATGCTCACATTCAGACAACACTCACATGCAAACTACACTCACACAAACTATGCTAACACGCAACCTATGCTCACACAAAAAACTACACTCACACAAACTACGCTCACGCACAAATTACGCTCATGTGCAAATTACACTCACACACAAACTACATTTACACAAACTATGGTCACACACAATGTTTGGTTGCACCAGCACATTGTTGTTTGTCCTCTGCACTTGTTTTTTTTCCTTCACTCACGTTCCTCTCCAGTCTGTGGAATCTGACTTTGTGGCTGTGTTATCTAGTGGAAACCTTCCTCGCCTGCCTGCCTCATGAGAGAGCAAACAACAAACAAGGTATGTGGTAATAAAAGTAGTTAATATACAGCTATCTACAATGATCCACTCTATGGCTAGCTAAAAACATAGTGTTAGCTTTATAGTAGTCTCGATAGATAGATAGATAGTTAAAAAAAAACTTTGAGTCCCTCCACAAAGCAGTCTGCACAGACAATATGAACACATTTGTCCAACCATAACAGATGGCTGGCTAATACAGAAAGAGAGAATTTATGGATTCTAGCACCACAATAACTTTCACAAGTACAGAGAGAGGCAGCCATCATGGTCAGTCTATTTTGACTATGTAGTGCATAGTGACACCCACTGATATGAACTGGTAATGGAGGTTTGGTTAGAAAATATTGCCATAGAATATGTGCCATTCAATGAAATCTACTTAATGAAAGTGGGGGATATTATTTTCAATTCAAATTTGACAAGTTTTTGATTTAAGGTTTGAATTTATGGATTTTACTGGAAATCAGTTCCTACAGTGAGTGCCAATGAACCAACCTCTGGTGGGCCAGATGGATACCAGGACAACAATACAAAGTTAGTGGTTTTATGAATTACACATTTGTTGCAGTCTACTGTGTATAGTGTTAAATGTAACCCTGCCTCACAGAAGCTTACATAATAAGCAATTTATAGAGCACTGTAATCAGATGAATAAATAATAGGTTTTATGATGTAAAAATAGTCATTTTCTACATTGAAACCTGCCTTTCATCGATGAATGGTGAATAAATAGAAAAATAATGTGAAGCTTTAAAAAAAAAATGTATGTGATGTTTCCCAGTATTTCAGCATTGTCACATTCGTTGGAATGAATATCGGACCAAGGCGCTGTGTTGAGTTCCACATCATTTTAATGATAAAGTGAAACTTAACAAAGACAAAAACAAATAAACAATAAACTAACAACGAACCGTGTCTACAGAGATGCTACGTTTAATAACTGAAAACATAAACAATATCCCATAACCCACAGGTGGAAAAAATGCTACTTAAGTATGATCCCCAATTAGAGACAACGATACCTAGCTGCCTCTAATTGGGGAATCATACCAAAACCCCAACATAGAAAAAACAACCTAGAACCCCACATAGAAAATATAAACTAGACTAACCCCCCAGTCACGCCCTGACCTACTCCACCATATTTTGCTAAGGTTACAGAATGTGCACATGCATTGTCATTGGTGTTCACTGCATTATCATGACAAAATATGAATCTATACATAATCAGATGACTTTGAGATGTCTGTTTTAGACTTCTCTCTCCTCAGGGGTAATTGTGTGCTGTTCTGTAATTCGCTGCCTTGAGGATGTGGTGTGGCGTTCCCCTAATTTGTATTCAATCTTTATTTTTTACCATCATTTATATTATGACTACAGGACATGAACTTTAACAAAAACAAATAAAAACCAGGGAAAATCCCAAACCACAAACCATTCAGGATTTTAGCCTTTGGCCCGGAGGCACTGCATGTGTATTCACCAGCCCCCGCAGTTTGAGCTGTTTCTACAGTCACTTTTCCATGTTGGCAAGAATAAAGAGAAGAGGCCCTTTTTCTGAAAAATACCCAAATCCTTTCCACGCTCATCCATATTTGTGTGTAACTTGAAATCATGGACAGAGACTGAAAGTCAACTTAGGTGGAGAATTTGTTGTTGCTTCGGTCAGGAACCTGTGGCCACAGGCTCTATGCATTGGAGATCTCTCTCGTTCAGTGTATATTGCAGAACTAGAAAGGAGGGGGAAAAAACAACAACATTAAAAAGAAACAATACTATCAGACATTGGTAACTACAACTATTTGTATCTATTTTTACCCAACATGCACTGTTTGGAAGCATTGAAGAGCACATAAAAATAAGTCTGATGATTTAAGCATATATACTTTGTATCAATGTTCCCTCCAATTATTTTAGGCACTAAGCAAATTTCAGGTCTGCTGACCGCAAACTTGAATGTTATGAAAATTCTGTGCAACTTCCAACATGTTTACTGTGAACACTGAGGCTGTACCCACTTTAAGTTTTAACAGTGGCCTTGTATGCTACTGTATGCTACTGACAATGCAGTTAGGTTAACAAGAATTTAATATTTTAACCAATATAAGACACTTGTATGTACCTAGATGTTTAATATCCATAATTTGTATGATTATTTATTTGAATTGCGTGCCCTCCAATTACACCGGAAGTTGTTGTGTTGTTTCATGCAAGAAACCCCTTCACACAATAAAATGCATTATTATTACCATACCAGTACTACAGAGAATCAGACAAATTATGCTACTCTCGGCTTATTGGCTACTTAACTTATTTAAGCCTGTCTCAAAATACAACACTGCCCCTTTAAGACACAAAAAAGTATCTTTATCTGACTGACTTTTCAAAGATGCCTAAAAATGTATATGTTTTGTGCTATTGTAGGAAGCAATCACTCCCCTATTGTTGACTACAAATGATCTATATCTGGGTAAATAACTCACTAGGATATAAACAAAATGTGCACATATGGCTACATGCAGCTCTCGCTTTGATCACAAAACAAGTGCATCTACTCCCAACCGCTCATGCTGTAAACACATTCCAGCTCAAAATAAATGGCACAGATCCATATATGGCAATGTTCTATTTGCATATAGGCCTACTGCAGCTCTGATTGTTTATGCCACACAGGTCTGTGTGGAGTATGGGCTGAGTAGTGAGTGTCAATGCAAAAGAATCCTACTATGATGAGTCTCTTGCATAGTTCATTTTATTTCGGTATGTTGCATTGAAAGTGGCTAATATTGCTTTGATTCGATCACAATTGCCACAGTAAAAGGAAATGTTGATAGTGTTATCAGAGAAAACTCTAGAACAGTGGTCACCAACCTTTTCAAGATCCTTACTGCAGACACATTACTGCTGACAGGGTAATCTGAGCACTCCGATTGGTTGGCGGTAGGCCCATAGTGAACTTTATTTGCTCTATGGGCCCACCGGGAAGGCACAGTTTGTACCTTCAGATACATTAAATGGTTTAAAATGGCAACAGTTCGCCAACCCGGCGCACAGGGCAGCTGAATCGGGTGCACCTACTGCCAACAACCTGAGATTAAATGTTTGGCCATCCGACTGGTTGGTGACCACTGCTCTAGAAAGTTGAGTGAAGTTTAAATCTCATGGATCTCTCTGGCCTGATATTTCCCCGGCAGTTTCCGGGCTACTGAACATTGCTTTGGATGGTGTCTATATTGATTGTGTCCCTGCTTAAAATTATCTGGACACCTGGGTAGATGAAAAGCAGTCTTTTAAAAAGCATATTGATGAGTTAATAAGAAGCTAAGAATAGAAATGGGCTTCTACAGAAATAGGTCCTGTCTCTCGCTAAATAGTAGAAAGCAAATGATTCAGTCAACATTTGTCACACCCTGACCATAGTTTGCTTTGTATGTTTTTAACGAATATACAGCAAGTCCTTCTGGTCAAAATCAATAGAAAAACATGCAACTTTCAGGAAAAGACCTTTATGAAATTGCAGATAAGCATACAAACAAGTTGTTTTCAGACCTGTAGGGATCAGGGTATCTTCCTCTTTAGTGTGAATATCAATCCTACAGTAGATGTTGTAGCCATGAATTCAGATAATGAAGGTATGTACTCACAGCTAAGGGGTCTTGTCAGTAATAAACAGTGCTTGAGAGTGCAATCCATTTCAAGAATGCATCTTAATGTAGATATTGAAAGTCTGTGATGAAGTTGCCTCATATAAAAAATATGAGCTGATAACAGTAATAAAGAACATGTGATGTATGTCTCTAAAGCCTTTAAGTAATCAATACAAGGAAGGAAGTTCAACACAGAACCACTTCTTAAAAGGAAGGAATAAAACAAAAACAAACTATCCCCTTAAAAGTTAGAGAACCACCTTTTTGTAACCTCATGAAAACACATTTTCATTACACCAAAGTACAACAAACAGTAATCCTTCAGCTTTGACAAGTGAAAGAAAGAAATTGAAAGAAAGGTACATACTATAGTCCTGGGGAATGAGAAAACAGAAAGGAGAGACAGAGAGTTCAATTAAAGTGTTTGGAGAAAGATAATTCAATGTTGGTGCATTCTCTAAACATTTTAAGATATTTTCCTGTCAATGAAAAGACTACTTCAGTATGTTCTGTTTTTGGATGAAGAGTGTTGTTTTTGTCTGATATGCAATGGAATTTAATTTATTCCAAGAATAAAATGAGTCAGAATGCCAGGAAAAGAATAGCAGTTCCCTTTTCAATGTCTATTGTATTGTGGGATGTTCTATTTTCATTTCCTAGACAGTACATTCATGTTAAGTGTAGAATGATGGAATCACAAGTCTCCAAATGTAAAACATTGTAATCATGTAATTCTGTTACATGACTTAATGCCATTTAGCATTACAGGAGGAATGATAATGGGAATGGTTAGTGATGGCGCCGGAGGAGATGGCCGCTGTTTTACAGTCTCCTAACCCATTGTGCTATTATGTGGGGGGTTTTCGCGATATTTGTAAATTATTATGTACATGTTTCTGCAACCGTATCTCACGGAAGAAAGGAGCTTGTGGATATCAGGACAGCGATCACTCACCTTGGATTAGACAAAGATTTCTTCAACAACAACAACAAAAACAAGCAGGACTCACACAATATTCTCCAAACACCCCACAGTGCAGACATCCCAATTATTCGCAAAAGGAAGAGACATAGAGGACGAAGAGCCGGATGCCTCATCCGGACCTGCAGAAGACAACTAGGAAAGCTGCCGTTACCGCCAATATTACCCGCCAACGTGCAATCATTGGACAATAAACTAGACGAGGTACGGTCACAAATATCCTACCAACGGGACACCAAAAACTTATTTTTCACGGAATCGTGGCTGAATCACGACATGGATATTCAGCTAGCGGGATACACGCTGCACCAGCAGGATAGAACAGCACACTCTGGTAAGACGAGGGGGGGGGGGCGGTCTGTGCATATTTGTAAACAAAAGCTGGTGCATGAAATCTAAGGAAGTCTCTAGAATTTGCTCGTCTGAAGTAGAGTATATTGTAATAAACTGCAGGCCACACTACTTGCCTAGATAGTTCTCAGCTATACTTTCGTGGCTGTTTATTTACCACCACAGACAGATGCTGGCACTAAGACCGCACTCAGTCAGCTGTATAAGGAAAAAAGCAAACAGGAAACCACTCACCCAGAGGCGGCGCTCCTAGTGGCCGGAGACTTTAATGCAGGGAAACTTAAATCAGTTCTACCAAATCTCTATCAACATGTTAAATGTGCAACCAGAGGGGGAAAAAATCTAGATGACCTCTACTCCACACACAGAGACCCGTACAAAGCTCTCCAACGCCCTCCATTTGGTAAATCCGACCACAACTCTATCCTCCTGATTCCTGCTTACAAGAAAAAATTAAAGCAGGAAGCACCAGTGACTCGGTCTATAAAAAATGGTCAGATGAAGCAGATACTAAACTACAGGACTGCTTTGCTATCACAGACTGGAACATGTTCCGGGATTCTTCTGATGACATTGAGGAATACACCACATTAGTCACTGGCTTTATTAATAAGTGCATTGAGGACGTCGTCCCCACAGTGACTGTACGTACATACCCCAACCAGAAGCCATGGATTACAGGCAACATTTGCACTGAGCTAAAGGGTAGAGCTGTTGCTTTCAGGTGCGGGACTCTAACCCGGAATCTTACAAGAAATCCCGCTATGCCCTGCGACGAACCATCAAGCAGGCAAAGCATCAATACAGGGTTAGATTGAATCATACTACACCGGCTCCGACGCTCATCGGATGTGGCAGGGCTTGCAAACTATTACAGACTACAAAGGGAAGCACAGCCGCGAGCTGCCCAGTGACATAAGCCTACAAGATGAGCTAAATCACTTCTATGCTCGCTTCGAAGCAAGCAACACTGAGGCATGCATGAGAGCATCAGCTGTTCCGGACGACTGTGTGATCACGCTCTCCGTAGCCGACATGAGTAAGACCTTTAAACAGGTCAAAATACACAAGGCTGCGGGGCCAGACCAGGATGTGTGCTCCGGGCATGGGCTGACCAACTGGCAGGTGTCTTCACTGACATTTTCAACATGTCCCTGATTGAGTCTGTAATACCAACATGCTTCAAGCAGACCACCATAGTCCCTGTGCCCAAGAACACAAAGGCAACCTGCCTAAATGACTACAGACCCGTAGCACTCACGTCCGTAGCCATGAAGTGCTTTGAAAGGCTGGTAATGGCTCACATCAACCCCATTATCCCAGAAACCCTAGACCCACTCCAATTTGCATACCGCCCCAACAGATCCACAGATGATGCAATCTCTATTGCACTCCACACTGCCCTTTCCCACCTGGAAAAAAGGAACACCTATGTGAGAATATTGTTCATTGACTACAGCTCAGCGTTCAACACCATAGTACCCTCAAAGCTCATCACCAAGCTAAGGATTCGCTGCGGACTGGGGTCACTCGTTGCAGGCCTCGGACTGGGAAAAAGGAACACCGTCGCTGGAGACTCCGGACCGCAGATCAATGCTGGAGGCTTCGTGCCATTGATCCTCACTGCAGGCTCCGGGCATGGATTATCACTGGAGGCTTCGTGCCATGAATCATCACTGGAGGCTTCGTGCCATGGATCATCACTGGAGGCTTCGTGCCATGGATCATCACTGGAGGCTTCGTTTCATGGATCATCACTGGAGGCTTCGTGCCATGGATCCTCACTAGAGTGAGGCTGGGGAGACATACAGGGGGCCTGGTTCTGGGAGCAGGCACAGGACACACCAGGCTGGGGAGACATACAGGAGGCCTGGTTCTGGGAGCAGGCACAGGACTCACCAGACTGGGGAGACATACAGGACACCTGGTTCTGGGCGCTGGCACAGGACGCACTGGGCTGTGCAGACGCACCGGAGACACAGTGCACAGAGCCGGTGCAGGATATCCTGGGCCGAAGTGACGCACTGGAGGCCAGGCGCGCTGAGCCAGCACCATCCGTCCTGGCTGGATGCCCACTCTAGCCCGTCCAATGCGGGGAGCTGGAATGTAGCGCACCGGGCTGTGAACGCACACTGGAGACACTGTGCGCTCCACCGCATAACACGGTGCCTTACCAGTACCACGCTCCTTACGGTAAGCACGAGGAGTTGACTCAGGTCTGAATCCTTACTTTGCCACACGCCCCGTGTTCCCCCCCAAATTCTTTGGAGTGGCCTCCAGGTTTTTCGTGCCAGACGTGACCCTGTGTAATCCTGGGCCCTTTATCTCGCTGCCTCCGCCTTCCTCGCTGCTTCCACCTGCTCCCACGGCAGGCGATCCTTTCCCACCAGGATCTCCTCCCACATCCAGGATCCTTTCCCATTCAGGATGTCCTCCCATGTCCAGTCCTCCTTACCACGCTGCTTGGTCCATTTGTGGTGGGTTGTTCTGTCACAATCGTTGTCACGGTGGAAATGACCGGACCAAGGTGCTGCATGGTGAGCGTACATTTCTTTTTATTTATTAATGTCGCCAACAAAACAAAGAATAAGGAAACGACCGTGAAGCTTACTTTGGCTATACAGGCCACTAACAAAGACAACTGCCCATAACTAAGGTGGCAAAACAGGCTGCCTAAGGATGATTCCCAATCAGAGACTACAATAGATAGCTGTCCCTGATTGAGAACCATACCCGGCCAAAACATAGAAACAGAAAACATAGAAATAATGAAACTAGAATGCCCACCCTAGTCACACTCTGGTCTGACCAAAATAGAGAATAAAAGCCTCTCTATGGTAGAGAGGCTTTTAGTGAACTTTATTTGCTCTATGGTGAACTTTATTTGCTCTATGGGCCCACCTGGAAGGCACAGTTTGTACCTTCAGATACATTAAATGGTTTAAAATGGCAACAGTTCGCCAACCCGGTGCACAGGGCAGCTGAATCGGGTGCACCTACTGTCAACAACCTGAGATGAAATATTTGGCCATCCGACCGGTTGGTGACCACTGCTCTAGAAAGTTGAGTGAAGTTTAAATCTCATGGATCTCTCTGTGGCCTGATATTTCCCCGGCAGTTTCCGGCCTACTGAACATTGCTTTGGATGGTGTCTATATTGTTTGTGTCCCTGCTTAAAATTATCTGGACACCTGGGTATATGAAAAGCTATCTTTTAAAAAGCATATTGATGAGTTAATAAGAAGCTGAAAATAGAAATGGGCTTCTTCTACAGAAATAGGTCCTGTCTCTCGCTAAATAGTAGAAATGCAAATGATTCAGTCAACATTTGTCACACCCTGACCATAGTTTGCTTTGTATGTTTCTATGTTTTGTCTGGTCAGGGTGTGATCTGAGTGGGCATTCTATGTTGGATGTATAGTTTGTCTGTTTATGTGTTTGGGCCTGATATGGTTCTCAATCAGAGGCAGGTGTTAGTCATTGTCTCTGATTGGGAACCATATTTAGGTAGCCTGTTTTGTGTTGGGTTTTGTGGGTGGTTGTTTCCTGTCTTTGTGTTTGTTGCACCAGATAGGGCTGTTTCTGTTTTGCCACATTTATTGTTTTGTATTATGTTCATGTTGAGTTTTCCTTTATTAAAAACATGAACTATAACCACGCTGCATTTTGGTCCGCCTCTCCTTCCCAAGAAGAAAACCGTTACAACATTCCTATCGGTCCTAGACTATGGCGTAGCTGGTTCAGAAGCCTACTCATTCGTGGGCAAGGTCTTCCATACCTTAAGGGAACATTTTGACATTCGCCATATGGTTAGTGAGAAAGTCCATATTGCAAATGTACGGTCCCTTACCAGATGTCCGAAAACGTTTGTAAAATTCGCGGACAGCGTCGGGCCTTGCGGCAGGGCCGAATCTACCGGGAAGTCATCAAACGAACTCTCTCGGACATTCGGTTTCCGTTTTTATAAAATAATCACATTTTGGTCATTTTTCCCCTGTCCCGATAAATCACACAAGAGGGCGAATGGAATCATATTGCAAATGTACAAAACATCACGAATCACGACGTGGCCTTATCTCCAAAACGGAAAAGACTTTGAAGACGAAACTTGGTGAGCGTAGGTTTGTTATAATGGGCAGTTGGCCCCGAAAAAGATGGCGTCTAGGCCTCAATGGTTTTTGAGTTATGGCCATTTTTCTGGGATTAAAGTTCCAAAATGACAATAGAGCAAATAATTTTTCCGCTTCACGTCAAAGTAAAGGAACCTACGGTGTCAATAAAAAAAATAACCAGACATTTATCTATCGTCGTTTAAGAGAAATCGCACAATGTCAAATTGGTGATGTTCAAAAATAGTTTTTTTTTAAAAACAGTTACAGATCCAGTTGCAGGGTGTTCATACGAATCTTTTGAAAGTGTGCTGTGGAGCTCTGCGAGATTTCTGTGATTTTCTGTGATTTTCTGAAATAACACACACTCACTAAACCCTCGTAAATAACTCAGTTCTTAACGTAAAGACTTAAAACTCAGGATTCTGTAAAGGCATACCCCAATCAGGATATGAGTTTACTTATAGCTTCCTGTGCCAACCGGAAGTGCCATAATTGGTGTCACAGGCGCTGTTTCGAAGGGTTAAAAAAGTCAGATCTTTCCAAAACTTCATATGTGTGATTAGGCAACCCCCATGAACTGTAAATCAGTCATTTTTCCATAAAATTTAAAAGAAAAACGAAATCACACACACACACAGCTTGGAAGGGGTGCGTAGAGACAGACAGTGCCTGCAATAGTTAGCTTTGTTCTAGCTAAAAAAGAACCAGGCCTAGAGTTCTGAAACTTTAGAAACCTGTTCTAGACCTCAGGTCGATAGTGCGTGGTGAGTTAGGTGGCTCTAGAAGGTTCTCGGACCAAGAAACAGCCTCGTACATTTGCAATGACTTCAATTCATTTTGACCATTACGAAAATGACGACATTTAGAAAAGTCTCAGAGACGCAAGACTAGGTGCTTTGAAACCGGCTCGGCCCATAGAGACGGACCCCAATGTTTCTGTCCGATAGCTCATTCAAGGACCCCATAGCAAGGCATGGAAAAAAAGTGGATTTTCAGCACCAATTAGGGTCTTGCTCGGGCACCGAATGACCTATCAAGCCTAAACTTGGGATTTGGGGTCGCCTCATATAGGCCTACACATACTGTCTGAACTGGACCCGCAGCTAGAACGTAACTATGTGTATTATGTTTTTATTATGTTTTAAACTGAAGGCGCTGTGAATTATGGGCCTGCTCTTAAATATGTGATAGTTGGCTTCTAAATGAGTTGGAAAAAGTGGGTTTGGTGTCAATTGGTATCAGTTTGGTGTCAGAAGGACATCTAATTGACTGATGGACACTGACTTGCTAGTTGACTTTTGTACATTTGCAATATGTTTAAACGGAGAGGGACATGGCATTCTGAAATCAACACTAAAAATGGCATCACCATAGTCTCCAGACTGTACCGAGATCAACGAGACGCCCCGCTTGACCGTAGCTCGCTCTGAGTGCAGCGACCTTGAAAAAGAAAAGGCCCAAAATGAAGCCTGACCCTAAATGTCATTTGCTTTTGGGTGAAAGTGAGAGAGCCGTTAGGATGAGAAGCACAATTCGACCTCAGGTACGTTCCCGAGGTCCTCCCGATCCGTGCAAGCCTAACCTTGACTGTGTGGCATTAACCCTTAACAGTAAAACAGGGTTTTTTGTTCTCACAGATTACAATGACTTCTCTCTCCATAGGAATACATTGCCTGCACCCCTAAATTCAACCTGAAGCCTATGTGGGTTATGAATGCCGTATGAACCTGTCTTCGATGACAATCCATCAGGCCACTATGAGGTCTACCTGTGTTGATTCTAAGCTTCCTGGAGCAACTGGAAGTGATTAAATTCACCCTAAAAGTGTTTTGAAACACATAACCTGTCATTATGAAAATCACTGCATTCAACCCTGTGTAGATCAGTCAATTCTTAACTTAAAGACTTAAAACTCAGGATTCTGTAAGAGGCTACCTCAATCAAGACATGTGTTTACTTATAACTTCCTGTGCCAACCGGAAGTGCCTTTAATTGGGTCACACTGTCTGTTTTGAAGGGTTAAAAAAGTCACATCTTTCCAAAACTTCATATGTATGACTAGGTAACCCTCCTGAACTGTAAATCAGTCATTTCTCCCAACAGATGTCAAATAAAAGCTCTCTCACACACACACAGCAAGGATGGAGTGACAAAGTGCGGTGCTTAAAGACACAGAGAGCAGGCAATGGCCTTACCATAATCTCTAGGCCGTGCCGAGTTCAACGAGATATCATGAGAAAAGTAGGCCCAAAATGAAGCCTGCCCCCCAACGTCATTTGCTTTTGGGTGACAGTGAGAGAACCGTTAGGCTGAGAAGCATAATTCGACCTCAGGTATGTTCATGAGGTCCTCCCGATCCATGCAAGCTTAACCTTGACCGTGTGGCATTAACCCTTAATGGTAAATCAGGGTTTTTTGATCTCACAGATTACAATGACTTCTCTCCCCATAGGAATACATTGCCTGCACCCCTAAATTCAACCTGAAGCCTATGTGGGTTATGAATGCCTTATGAACCTGTCTTCGATCACAGTCCATCAGGCCACTATGAGGTCTACCTGTATCGATTCTAAGCTTCCTGGACCAACCGGAAGTAGTTCAAATCACCCTAAAAGTGTATATCCATACCCTACCTGCAGTTTGATAGAAATAGTGCATTCAACCCTGTGTAAATCAGGTCAGTTCTTAATGTAAAGACTTAAAACTCAGGATTCTGTAAAAGCATACCCCAATGAGGATATGTGTTTACTTATAGCTTCCTGTGCCAACCAGAAGTGCCATCATTGGTGTCTCAGGGGCTGTTTCGAAGGGTTAAAAAAGTCAGATCTTTCCAAAACTTCATATGTGTGATTAGGCAACCCCCATGAACTGTAAATCAGTCATTTTCCCCATAAAATTTCAAAGAAAAACTAAATCACACACACACACAGATTGGAAGGAGGGACACATTGGGGTGCGTAGAGACATACACTGCCTGCATTATTTAACCTTGTTGGAACTTTTAAAGAACCGTCAGACGTAGAGTTCCGAAACTTTAGAAACCTGTTCTAGACCTCAGGCCAATAGTGCGTGGTGAGTTATGTGGCTCTAGAAGGTTCTCGGACCGAGAAACAGCCTCGACCTTTTCAATAACTTCAATTAATTTTTGCATCACGAAAATGATGACATTTAGAAATGTCCCAGAGTCGCAAGACTAGGTGCATTGCGACCGTATAGACGGACCTCAACGTTTCTGTCCGATAGCTCATTCAAGGACCCCGTAGCAAGTCATGGAAAAAAGTGGATTTTCAGCACCAATTAGGGTCTTGCTCAGGCACCAAATGACCTATCGAGCCAAAACTTGGGATTCGGGGTCGCCTCAGCTAGGCCTACACATAACATCAGAACTGGACCCGCAGCTGTAACGTAACTATGTGTTTTACGTTTTTATTATGGTTTGAATAGAAGGCGTTGTGAATTTTAGGCCAGCTCTGTAGTATGTGATAGTTGGCTACTAAACGAGTTGGAAAAAGTCAGTTTGTATCAGTTTGGTGTCAGAATGATATCTAATTGACTGATGGACAGTGACTTGCTGGTGACTATTGTCCTTTTGCAATATGTTTAAACAGTGAGGTACCATCACCAAAGTGACATTCTGAAATCAACCCTAACGAGCGATGGAGAGGAACCAGAATCACTGCCCAGCCATCCCGAGTTCATCGGGCCAGTCAATTTCGCATTCCTGCAGGATTTTTATAGCATGACAAATTCGTGATGGTAAATGCCCTTTGAAACATATTGCAAATGCATGTGTATTTACGATATGATTCTATAGTGAAAAAAACATCACCAAATGGACATAATGAAGTCAACACAACGAGAGATGGAAAGGAGAAACTATCACTGCCCGGCCATCCTGTGTTCATCAGGTCAGTCAATTTTACAATTCTGCATGATTTTTGAACATAACAAATTTGTGATGGTAAATGCCCATTGAAACATATTGCAAATGCACATGCATTTGCAATATGATTCTATAGTGAAAAAAACATCACCAAATAGACATGATGAAATCAACACAACGAGTGATGGAAAGGAACAACTATCACTGCCCGGCCATCCCGAGTTCATCAGGACAGTCAATTTTTCAATTCTGCATGATTTTTGAACATGTCAAATTTCTTATGGCATTTGGCCCCCAAAAAAGTTACTTTTGACTTTGACATTTGACTTCCAATGAAATCATGTTGCAAATGGACAAAACATGTGCCTTATGCGCAAGTGAAAATGTAAAAAGAAATATGATAATAAAATTGGACAAAAGTATATTCATACGGTTCTTACGCATGTGTAATTGACAATAAAATCGAAAGAATTTCGAAAAACGGTCCAGAAAGCACTTTTTTAACTTAAGGGGGTGATACGTTTTTTTTTTTTTTTTTGTGCCAATGACTTCCCATTCATTTCTGTCCATTTCAGGGGGGTGTTCCCTTACATTCCATAAGGAGGATATAGATCTTCTAACCATTTAAAATTCAAAAGATGTCACGTAAAAAATATATCTCACATCGATTCCTTGCTTCAGGAAGACTTTTAAAAGTTGCGTTTTGTTATCAATCACAACAGATTCATTCTTAAGATTGAGTACATAACATATAACAGCCAAGTCGTTAATGCATTAGAGAAGATGTCTGTAGGACTCAGTCCTCAGCATGTGTTTGCTTCTTAGTGTTGTTAAGGCTCTTCAATAAGGCCTCCGTATGAGAATGTTAGTGGTTGTCAAAGTGTGCCAAAGTCCACATGCAGCAATGAAATGTAATCCATCTTAAATCTTCACCCTTTGTTTGGACTCTTGGAGAGCTCAGTGTAGGGAATGTGTGCTGTTTGTTTTAGAGGAAGACAATAATATGCTCCAGTTCACTGTTTTGAGAGATGTTGTTTTCCTTGCTCTGTACTAGCATCATCCTGCATCAGAGGTTTGGCTAGGGTTAGAGTTAAGGCTAGGGCTAGGGTTATAGAGTTAAGGCTAGGGCTAGGTTTAGAGTTAAGGCTAGGGCTAGGTTTAGAGTTAAGGCTAGGGCTAGGGTTAGAGTTAAGGCTAGGGCTAGGGAAAGAGTTAAGGCTAGGGTTAGAGTTAAGGCTAGGGCTGGGGTTTTGTGAATGTCTGTTTATAAACATCTTATTACCCATTACTGGCTATGAACACAGTAACAATTAACAATGCTTTTTCATTAGTTCAGGAAATCCAGATTTGATTGTTGTTCTGGTCTAACTCCCACAACGAATATACAGCAAGTTCTTCTGTTCTGAAAGTTATGCTTGACAGGGTCAAAGTCAATAGAAAAACACGCAACTTTCAGGAAAAGACCTTTATGAAATTGCAGATAAGCATACAAACAAGTTGTTTTCAGACCTGTAGGGATCAGGGTATCTTCCTCTTTAGTGTGAATATCAATCCTACAGTAGATATTGTAGCCATGGATTCAGATAATGAAGGTATGTACTCACAGCTAAGGGGTCTTGTCAGTAATAAACAGTGCTTGAGAGTGCAATCCATTTCAAGAATGCATCTTAAAGTAGATATTGAAAGTCTGTGATGAAGTTGCCTCATATAAAAAATATGAGCTGATAACAGTAATAAAGAACATGTGATGTATGTCTCTAAAGCCTTTAAGTAATCAATACAAGGAAGGAAGTTCAACACAGAACCACTTCTTAAAAGGAAGGAATAAAACAAAAACAAACTATCCCCCTAAAAGTTAGAGAACAACATTTTTGCAACCTCATGAAAACACATTTTCATTACACCAAAGTACAACAAACAGTAATCCTTCAGCTTTGACAAGTGAAAGAAAGAAATTGAAAGAAAGGTACATACTATAGTCCTGGGGAATGAGAAAACAGAAAGGAGAGACAGAGTTCAATTAAAGTGTTTGGAGAAAGATAATTCAATGTTGGTGCATTCTCTAAACATTTTAAGATATCTTCCTGTCAATGAAAAGACTACTTCAGTATGTTCTGTTTTTGGACGAAGAGTGTTGTTTTTGTCTGATATGCAATGGACTTTAATTTATTCCAAGAATAAAATGAGTCAGAATGCCAGGAAAAGTTTAGCAGTTCCCTTTTCAATGTCTTTTGTATTGTGGGATGTTCTATTTTCATTTCCTATACAGTACATTCATGTTAAGTTCATTCATGTTAAATGATGGAATCACCAGTCTCCAAATGTAAAACATTGTAATCATGTAATTCTGTTACATGACTTAATGCCATTTAGCATTACAGGAGGAATGATAATGGGAATGGTTAGTGATGGCGTCGGAGGAGATGGCCGCCGTTTTACAGTCTCCTAACCAATTGTGCTATTATGTGTTTTTTTTGCGATATTTGTAAATTATTATGTACATAATGTTTATGCAACCGTATCTTACGGAAGAAAGGAGCTTGTGGATATCAGGACAGAGATCACTCACCTCAGATTAGACAAAGATTTCTTCAACAACAACAACAACAACAAGCAGGACTCACACAATATTCTCCAAACACCCCACAGTGCAGACATCCCAATTATTCGCAAAAGGAAGAGACATAGAGGACAAAGAGCCGGATGTCTCATCCGGACCTGCAGAAGACAACTAGGAAAGCTGCCGTTACCGTCAATATTACCCGCCAACGTGCAATCATTGGACAATAAACTAGACGAGGTACGATCACTAATATCCTACCAACGGGACACCAAAAACTTATGCTTCACGGAATCGTGGCTGAATCACGACATGGATATTCAGCTAGCGGGATACACGCTGCACCGGCAGGATAGAACAGCACACTCCAGTAAGACGAGGGGGGGCGGTCTGTGCATATTTGTAAACAAAAGCTGGTGCACGAAATCTAAGGAAGTCTCTAGAATTTGAGAGTATATTGTAATAAACTGCAGGCCACACTACTTGCCTAGATAGTTCTCAGCTATACTTTTCATGGCTGTTTATTTACCACCACAGACAGATGCTGGCACTAAGACCGCACTCAGTCAGCTGTATAAGGAAAAAAGCAAACAGGAAACCACTCACCCAGAGGCGGCGCTCCTAGTGGCCGGAGACTTTAATGCAGGGAAACTTAAATCAGTTCTACCAAATCTCTATCAACATGTTAAATGTGCAACCAGAGGGAAAAAAATTCTAGATGACCTGTACTCCACACACAGAGACCCGTACAAACCTCTCCAATGCCCTCCATTTGGTAAATCCGACCGCAACTCTATCCTCCTGATTCCTGCTTACAAGCAAAAATGAAAGCAGGAAGCACCAGTGACTCGGTCTATAAAAATGGTCAGATGAAGCAGATACTAAACTACAGGACTGCTTTGCTATCACAGACTGGAACATGTTCCGGGATTCTTCCGATGACATTGAGGAATACACCACATTAGTCACTGGCTTTATTAATAAGTGCATTGAGGACGTCGTCCCCACAGTGACTGTACGTACATACCCCAACCAGAAGCCATGGATTACAGGCAATATTCACACTGAGCTAAAGGGTAGAGCTGCCGCTTTCAGGTGCGGGACTCTAACCCGGAATCTTACAAGAAATCCCGCTATGCCCTGCGACGAACCATCAAGCAGGCAAAGCATCAATACAGGGTTAGATTGAATCATACTACACCGGCTCCGACGCTCATCGGATGTGGCAGGGCTTGCAAACTATTACAGACTACAAAGGGAAGCACAGCCGCGAGCTGCCCAGTGACATAAGCCTACAAGATGAGCTAAATCACTTCTATGCTCGCTTCGAAGCAAGCAACACTGAGGCATGCATGAGAGCATCAGCTGTTCCGGACAACTGTGTGATCACGCTCTCCGTAGCCGACATGAGTAAGACCTTTAAACAGGTCAAAATACACAAGGCTGCGGGGCCAGACCAGGATGTGTGCTCCGGGCATGGGCTGACCAACTGGCAGGTGTCTTCACTGACATTTTCAACATGTCCCTGATTGAGTCTGTAATACCAACATGCTTCAAGCAGACCACCATAGTCCCTGTGCCCAAGAACACAAAGGCAACCTGCCTAAATGACTACAGACCCGTAGCACTCACGTCCGTAGCCATGAAGTGCTTTGAAAGGCTGGTAATGGCTCACATCAACCCCATTATCCCAGAAACCCTAGACCCACTCCAATTTGCATACCGCCCCAACAGATCCACAGATGATGCAATCTCTATTGCACTCCACACTGCCCTTTCCCACCTGGACAAAAGGAACACCTATGTGAGAATGTTGTTCATTGACTACAGCTCAGCGTTCAACACCATAGTACCCTCAAAGCTCATCACCAAGCTAAGGATTCACTGCGGACTGGGGACCCTCGTTGCAGGCCCCGGACTGGGGACCCTCGCTGCAGGCCCCGGACTGGGGACACTCGCTGCAGGCTCCGGACTGGGGACCGTCGCTGGTGACTCAATGCTGGAGGCTTCGTGCCATTAATCCTCACTGCAGGCTCCGGGCATGGATCATCACAGGAGGCTTCGTGCCATGAATCATCACTGGAGGCTTCGTGCCATGGATCATCACTGGAGGCTTCGTGCCATGGATCATCACTGGAGGCTTCGTGCCATGGATCATCACTGGAGGCTTTGGGCCATGGATCCTCACTGGAGGCTTCGTGCCATGGAGCCTCACTGGAGTGAGGAGACGTATAGGCAGCCTGGTGCGTGGAGCTGCCAAAGGGCTTACAAGGCTGGGGAGACATACAGGAGGCCTGGTTCTGGGAGCAGGCACAGGACACACCAGGCTGGGGAGACATACAGGAGGCCTGGTTCTGGGAGCAGGCACAGGACTCACCAGACTGGGGAGACATACAGGACACCTGGTTCTGGGCGCTAGCACAGGACGCACTGGGCTGTGCAGACGTACCGGAGACACAGTGGAGGCCAGGCGCGCTGAGCCGACACCATCCGTCCTGGCTTGATGCCCACTCTAGCCCGTCCAATGCGGGGAGCTGGAATGTAGCGCACCGGGCTGTGAACGCGCACTGGAGACACTGTGCGCTCCACCACATAACACGGTGCCTTACCAGTACCATGCTTCTTACGGTAAGCACGAGGAGTTGACTCAGGTCTGAATCCTTACTCTGCCACACTCCCCGTGTTCCCCCCAAAATTCTTTGGAGTGGCCTCCAGGTTTTTCGTGCCAGCCGTGACCCTGTGTAATCCTGGGTCCTTTATCTCGCTGCCTCCGCCTTCCTCGCTGCTTCCACCAGGATCTCCTCCCATGTCCAGTCCTCCTTACCACGCTGCTTGGTCCATTTGTGGTGGGTAGTTCTGTCACAATCGTCGTCACAGTGGAAATGACCGGACCAAGGTGCAGCATGGTGAGCGTACATTTCTTTTTATTTATAAATGTCGCCAATAAAACAAAGAATAAGGAAACGACCGTGAAGCTTACTTTGGCTATACAGGCCACTGACAAAGACAACTGCCCATAACTAAGGTGGCAAAACAGGCTGCCTAAGTATGATTCCCAATCAGAGACTACAATAGATAGCTGTCCCTGATTGAGAACCATACCCGGCCAAAACATAGAAACAAAAAACATAGAAATAAAGAAACTAGAATGCCCACCCTAGTCACACTCTGGCCTGACCAAAATAGAGAATAAAAGCCTCTCTATGGCCAGGGCGTAGGCCTGATCATCGACAAAGACGAGACTGCCTATAGGGAGGAGGTCAGATACCTGGCCGGGTGGTGCCAGAATAACAACCTGTCCCTCACCATAACCAAGACTAAGGAGATGATTGTGAACTACAGGAAAAGGGGCACCGAGCAAGTCCTCATTCTCATTGATGGGGCTGTAGTGGAGCAGGTTGAGAGCTTCAAATTCCTTGGTGTCCACATCAACAAAAAATTAGAATGGTCCAAACACACCAAAACAGTCGTGAAGAGGGCACGACAAAGCCTATTCCCCCTCAGGAAACGAAAAAGATTTGGCATGGGTCCTGATATCCTAAAAAGGGTCTACAGCTGCAACGTCGAGAGCATCCTGACCGGTTGAATCACTGCCTGGTACGGCAATTGTTTGGCCTCCGACCGCAAGGCACTTCAGAGGGTAGTACGTACGGCCCAGTACATCACTGGGGCATAGCTGCCTGCCATCCAGGACCTCGACACCAGGCGGTGTCAGAGGAAGGCCCTAAAAATTGTCAAATACCCCAGCCACCTGAGTCATAGACTGTTCTTTCTACTACCACATGGTAAGAGGTAACGGAGTGTCAAGTCTAGGACAAAAAAACTATACATTCATGTACATACTACCTAAATTGGCCCGACCAACCAGTGCTCCCGCACATTGGCTAACCGGGCTATCTGCATTGTGTCCCACCACCCATCAACCCCTCTTTTTACGCTTCTGCTACTCTCTGTTCATCATATATGCATAGTCACTTGAACGATACCTACATGTACACACTACCTCAATAAGCCTGACTAACAAGTATCTGTATATAGCCTTGCTACTCTTTCTTTAAATGTCTTTTTACTGTTGTTTTATTTCTTTACTTACCGCCCCCCACACACACACACACCTTTTTTCCCCCGCTCCATTGTTTAGAGCCTGTAAGTAAGCATTTCACTGTAAGGTCTACTACACCTGTTGTACTCTGCACACGTGACAAATAAACTTTGATTTGATTTGATGTAGATATTAGCATGACAGCCAGTCTTGTAATGATATGTTCTGGTAATTGCTTTTTCATCTACGGTAAGCCTGTCAGTATTTATATAAAAATCATTATCACCTCCTTGGAGCTGAGCAGTATTAAATGGAACCCTGCATTGAGAATTGACCATTTTAACAAAATCAACAACAATGCCCAAATGCTGTTCTTGTGGCTTGTTCTCAGGGTGACAAGACCTACTTTTGGTAGTGATTAGTTGGCTAAAGTGAAAAACACTGACCCCTGCCCTCTTACCACTGACGGCAACCATGCAGCCATGGTGGCGGAATAATGCTAAAAAAATCATTTATTTTGTTATTACATCCTCATTTTTGTTACCAGGGACTTTTACATTCACTGCAATAGTTACCTATAGCGGAACTGCAGCATTCAACGTCGGTAATGTGAAATTATCCAACTGCATTTGCAAGGATACTAGCTAACCTTTTATTGTGTGCAAACACAGTATTTCATTTTAACTGTGAGTGTACACTTCCTTTTAAAGTATCATCATACTCAGCAAAGAGTAAGGTGGATGCAAAACGATATGTTTGTAAATTAATCTCCCAGTATGAAACATCTGTCCTGAATAGAAGAGAACCACCCACACCAGGCTGGTTATAGCACACCTGCTGCTATAGCCAACACCAGGCTGGTTAAATCACACCTGCTGTTTTAGCCAACACCAGGCTGGTTATAGCACACCTGCTGTTATAGTCAACACCAGGCTGGTTATAGCTAACATCAGGCTGGTTATAGCCAACACCAGGCTGGTTAAATCACACCTGCTGTTATAGCCAAGACCAGGCTGGTTATAGCACACCTGCTGTTATAGTCAACACCAGGCTGCTTATAGCCAACACCATGCTGGTTATAGCCAACACCAGGCTGGTTATAGTCAACACCAGGCTGGTTAGAGCCAAAACTAGGTTGGTTAGAGCCAACACCATGCTGGTTAGAGCCAACACCATGCTGGTTAAAGCGAACACCAGGCTGGTTATAGCCAACACCAGGATGGTTAGAGCCAACACCAGGTTGGTTAGAGCCAACACCAGGCTGGTTAGAGCCAACACCAGGTTGGTTAGTGCCAACACCATGCTGGTTAGAGCCAACACCATGCTGGTTATAGGCAACACCAGGCTGCTTATAGCCAACACCAGGTTGGTTATAGCCAACATCTGGTCATTATGCTGCTGCCACTGAGCATTTGTTTTTCACATGTGTCCAAAGGACATTTACAGAAATGCAAAATAATTGGTTCGTCAATATTCTTTGTCTCATTTGGCTGACACACAACAATCACATGTACATTTATAAGGTTGGTAGATTATATATAACCCAAAGACCTCTTACAAGCAGATACATCAAAGGTTAGAAAATTGATGCAAATAAAGCTGTACCGGTGCATATTTTTTAAATCTTTTCTGATTGCATGAATATGGAGCTGCAGTGATTAGCACAACTCTCGCTCATTAGCAGCCTCAAGTGCATGGTTTGATGCTAAATCACCTCAGCAGCCTGGAATAGACGGTAGGATCACTACCATTCTGAGACAAGGACTTTGGAGACTTACCTCTCTAGAAAGGTTGGACAGTGTGTAGGAGAGTGCATAGTTACTCAGTCAAGGGCCATCCCCTATCATCAGGATCACATCATAATCATGCTCACTGCTTTTTGGGGAGAAATGATTTTATGATATGAATTATTTATGGAGACAGAATATCAGGTCTGTAAGGGCCTGGATTAAGGAGAATACCACAGGATTCAGAGTGCAGTCGCCGCCAGGACAACCATACACACGCACACTACCACATATTGTAAACACAATGGACATTTGTGAGAGATCCCAATGCAATCCTAGAGGAGTGCGTTGTCATTATTGGCTTCTGTCCAAATTCCAGTCCTGGAATGCTCTCCAGTAAGTCATACCCACAGTTTGTCTGGGTCTCGGCAAGTACTGTCATTAGATTCTCAGTGGAGGCAAAGTTCAGGATATCAGCTCTGTGTTAGGCGTAATGGTTTTTAATAGGGATGAGGGAAGAGAGGGAGAACGAGAGACAGAGAGATGTGGAGGAAAGGAGGGAGGAGAGAGAGAGAGAGCTACTGCCAGTATGTTCCGGTGGCAATCACAGCTGACAGAGGTCACACAGGCCACTGGAAAATGTCAGATAAGCATCACAATGTGAATGGAGTCCGCTACTTCTCTCTTGCCATAAGTGCTTTAAGACTAGTGTTACCGGAGATGGTATTGTTTACTTTAAGTAATACCATAAAGGTCAAGGGGTTTAGCTTAATATACTGTACAATGTTAACTATTTTTGGAATTCATTGGCATCATTAGGATATACACTACCGTTCAAAAGTTTGGGGTCACTTAGAAATGTCCTTGTTTTTATAAGAAAACCACATTTTTTGTCCATTAAAATAACATCAAATTTATCAGAAATACAGTGTAGACATGGTTCATTCTGCAAATGACAATTGTAGCTGGAAACGGCAGATTTTTTTATGGAATATCTACATAGTCGTACAGAGGCCCATTATCAGAAACCATCGCTACTGTGTTCCAATGGCACGTTGTGTTAGCTAATCCAAGTTTATAATTTTAAAAGGCTAATTGATCATTAGAAAACCCTTTTGCAATTATGTTAGCACAGCTGAAAACTGTTGTACTGATTAAAGAAGCAATTAAACTGGCCTTCTTTAGACTAGTTGAGTATCTGGAGCATCAGTATTTGTGGGTTCGATTACAGGCTCAAAATGGCCAGAAACAAAGAACTTTCTTCTGA
Organism: Oncorhynchus kisutch; assembly: GCF_002021735.2. Taxonomy (NCBI): domain Eukaryota; kingdom Metazoa; phylum Chordata; class Actinopteri; order Salmoniformes; family Salmonidae; genus Oncorhynchus; species Oncorhynchus kisutch. The sequence continues at coordinate 17,691,842 of NC_034200.2, read as the reverse complement.
AACTCATCAGTCTATCATTGTTCTGAGAAATGAAGGCTATTCCATGCAACAAATTGCCAAGAAACTGAAGATCTCGTACAACACTGTGTACCACTCCCTTCACAGAACAGCGCAAACTGTCTCTAACCAGAATAGAAAAAGGAGTGGGAGGCCGCGGTGCACAACTGAGCAGTGACCCCAAACTTTTGAACGATAGTGTACACTGAGCATACAAAATAACACCTGCTCTTTCCATGACATACCCTGACGAAGGTGAATCAAAGTGAGAGCTATGATCTCTTGATGTCACTTGTTAAATCCACTTCAATCAGTCTAGATGAAGGGGAGGAGAAAGGTTAAAGAGGGATTTTTAAGCATTGAAGGTGTTCCTAATGTTTTATACGCTCAATGTAACTGTCAGTGTAGATTACTTCAAATAGATGTGAGGTTGGCATTTTCAAATTTGGCTATACCCAAAGAATAGAGTCAGATATAATGAGAAAAGTGAGACTGCAAGTTGAGACTTGTTTTACTTTCAACCACCTCATCCGCACCAAACACAAACACACACACAAGCCCTTCTTGATTTCCTGAGAGAGCTGAATGCACTGTGTTGTACACTTCATGCTGGAGGCAGGTGCAGTATAGTACAGTACATGGGCCAGAAAAACGAGTAATTAATTTGTGTTCAACACAACACTTAAGGGATGGGACTGCCTCGGAGGATTGTCAGTCTTCACCCATAGAGACATCAATACTCTGCACTGCACTTACAAGAGCCTTCTGAGTCTGGCCCTTGGTCTATGTTCTATGATTAACTTTCTTTGTTGAAATACACTTCAAATGTCATTGCTTTCAGATTCCTTGTATAGTGTTTGTGCTCCTGGCCTGTTTAATAATCCACCCTTATCCCATTCTCCTGGGCTCCTTTTGAGAAGCTGACAACATTTGGCCCCTGACCTTAGTTTAGCATTGAGCCTCGGTAAACATGTTTTGTTGTGGGAGACAGCCACAGAATTGGTACTTGGCTTTTATCAGTGGCTCGGTGAACTCCAATCTCTTCTTTGTGTTCTTTATAAGTGTAAAAAGCAAATGTGTTGTTGTAATTGTCAGAATTAACATATTTGATGGAATGCATGACATAATTATTGTATAAAAAAAATTATCATTCACACTTTTGAATTGATAGCACATCCCAAAATGTATGACTTTGCGGAACATTAAACATTATTCTTATTCATTTGATTTTCACAATTAACAAATTGTATAACTGTGCTGAGCTAAAGATAGGTAAATGAGGCCTACAGTATATTGACAGGATCGTCAACCTAAGACCTATCATTATCATGTCTCAAATCCCACATTTGAGAGTATAGAATGCATTTTTTAAAAGCCCAGGTACGGTCCATTTGTTTCCCCGGTACCTAATTGCTGTGCTGCTGACTACCTCTCCTCTCCACTCCAATTCCCTCAAATTCTAAATATAGGTGACGTGGAACATAGACGAGCTAGGTGCTGGTGTCTCATTCCCCTCTGCTTCCGAGGCTTTAGTTTGAACATGGCAATGCCAGTCAGACAGTAAAGCAGGCAGGCAGTAAGGTAGGCAGTATGGCAGGTAGTAACGCAGGCAGTAAGGTAGGCAGTATGGCAGGCAGTATGGCAGGCAGTATGGCAGGTAGTAAGGCAGGCAGTATGGCAGGCAGTATGGCAGGCAGTATGGCAGGCAGGTAGTAAGACAGGCAGGCAGACAGACAAGCAGACATGGAGACAGGGAGATAGGCAGGCAGGAAGAGAGGCAGGTCTGGACTGCAGTACAGTGTGGCTACAGTAGAGTCTGGCTGCAGTGCTGAGACCCTATGTTTAATTAGGTCCATCCTGCTGAGCTGGGCCTGTTTATTTCCCTTGTGCCGCTTCACTGATCTCAACTGAGCGGGGGAGATAGAGGGAGAGGGAGAGAAGAGGGGGTGGGAGAGAGAGGTGGAGGGAGAGAGAGGGGGAGGGTGAGAGAGAGAGTGAGGGGGAGAGAAAGAGAGAGAAAGAGGGAGGGAGGGAGGGTAGAGAAAATAGGGAGAGTGAGAGAAGGGAGAGAGGGTAAAAGAGAGAAATAATCAGTATGCTGGAGCTGTGAGCCAGGAGAGCACACACACACACACACACACACACACATACAGTACATGCACCTATAGTCTACACTACTAAGGTACATGCAGATAGGGCACCTCAATTATAAATTCATGCACACGTGCATACACACACATGCCCTCGCACACAGGCATTATGTCCACATACAGAGAGACACATTAGACAGAATCGCTGGAGCATGATGATGTCCTCCCAGTGATGCTGTGTATGTTCTTAGCTGACATTATTACATTATTACAACATTATATTAGGGCAATGCGCTGTCCTCAGGCTACTCTGATCACTCCCTGTCTCACTCCCTACACTGTACACACCACCATCCATATGACATGACTATATCTGTGTGTGTTTGAAATTGATGCTTTGCTATCAAATCAAATCAAATTTTATTAGTCACATGCGCCGAATACAACAGTGAAATGCTTACTTACGAGCCTCTAAATAGCTATGCAGCAACGCTCCTCATCCAACCTGACAGAGCTTGAGAGGATCTGTAGAGAAGAATGGGAGAAATTCCCAAATACAGGTGTGCCAAGCTTGTAGTGTCATACCCAAGAAGACTCGCGGCTGTGATCGCTCCCAAAGGTGCTTCAACAAAGTACTGAGTAAAGGGTCTGAATACTTATGTAAATGCCCTGCTGTACAGTACTTAAGTAAAAAAATACTTAAAAGTACTACTTAAGTCGATTTTTGAGTATCTGTACATTACTTCACTGTGTATATTTTCTGACAACTTTTGCCTCACTACATTCCTAATGTACATTCCATACATTTTCCCTGACTCCCAAAAGTACTTTTATTGCTTAGCAGGACTGAACATTTTTCAAATTCACACACTTGTCAAGAGAACATCCCTGGTTACCTCTACTACCTCTGATCTGGCAGACTCACTAAACACAAACGCTTTATTTGTCAATTATGTCTGAGTGTTGGAGTTTGCCACTGGCTATCCATAAATAAATTAAAACAAGAATTGAGCCATCGGGTTGGCTTAATATAAGGATTAAGAAATTATTTGTACTTTTGATACTTAAGTATATTTTAGCAATTACATTTACTTTGATACTTGAGTATATTTAAAACCAAATATTTTTGACTTTTACTCAAGTAGTATTTTTCACTTTTACTTGAGTCATTTTCTATTAACACCATTCATATTGGATTTCTATTTGCCACATAATTTTTCAAATGTGCTGTGATGTTTCACAACATTTCTGAACCTTTCTATTCTCATAGTTTGTACAGATTGTAAATGGTAGATAACATTTTTTGCACAAAAAATACAGTGGCTTCGGAAGTTATTCAGACCCTTTAACTTTTTCCACATTTTGTTATGTTAAAGCCTTTTCTAACATTTATTAAATTGTTTTTTCCCCCCCATCATCAATCTACACACAATACACCGTAATGACAAAGTTAAAACAGTTTATTTTTGGTAATTTATAAAAACAAATACAAAATTGAATATCACATTTACAGAGTGTTGGAAAAAGTACTCAATTGTCATACTTGAGTAAAAGTAAAGATACCTTGAGTGGAGCTGACGCGTGGGAATAATATCAACAAGATAACTATTGTAAAATATACTGTGTCCGTAAAATGTATATAGGTTCAGAACTTCTATGAAACAGCACAGTTAAAATATATGGCAAATAGAAATCAACCTGGATTGTCTTCAGAAATAGATGGGAGGGGTTGAGGCTACATACAATACCAGTCCAAAGTTTGGACACACCTACTCATTCAAGGGTTTTTCTTTAAAAAAACTAATTATTTTCTACATTGTAGAATAGTTGTGAAGACATCAGAACTATGAAATAACACATATGGAATCATGTACAGTGGTTCCTCAATTAAAGTTTTGAGATCATGCCGTGGGACTTAGAGGTGATTTGTGGTTTAGTACATTACCCTGCATAACTGCATAATTGCTCCAGACCACCACAAGGGGGAGTTAGACCACTGATTTATGCTTTTGGGTTCCAAGGCCTAATGTGTCTCTACCTGACAATGAATGGGTGATATAAACCAATATGGTAATTGTGCATGACTTTAAAATTGAATTTCAATTAACTGAATGATGAGGATGAAGAAGGTGATTCAATTTAGAACGATAGTGTCAGAATAGTTATTCCTCTGTCCTGAACTATTCCTCTGTCCTGCTTGCACTCCCGAAAAAATACACTTATTTTTTTTGTTTCTACTTGGTCAGTAGAATCTCTAAGTAGACTGTAGCATATTGCTAACTATAACTGTAGTTACGCTAAGGTTTTTATTCTAAGAGAAACAAAAATGTTAAATTATATTCCATGATATTCTTAAAATATATGAATTAAGATATACTGAATATAAGCAGCACGTGATGTCTGCTAAATAATCAAGTTGATGGCGCAGTCATATAGCCTCGGCACCTACATAAAGCTGAGTGACTCATTCATTCATGGCTTTAGATCAAAATAATTAAGTACCAACATTCTTTCTGATAGTCTTTCATAAAGAAATGTTTTGGTTATCCTGACCTGGACGGCATGTATTATAGTCTCTAAAAGGAACAATATTACCACTGTCTCTTGCGCATGTCATTTTCCAGATTTGCCCTAACGAAAAATGCCCCTTAGATATTAATTTAGAATCCTCCCATCCTCTAAATGTAATTATGGGCGGAGATCCATATAGATTGCTAAGTAATTGGGAAGAGATTTTCGATGAAAGCATTAACAGTCAAATGCATTCTCTCCGTCACCCACACGCACTGGACCTCAGGAAGATTAGCTAGTGTTACGGCGTTAGCTAATGGGGGTCCTAATAAAATTACAAAATTACTTTAAATATTTGGATAATAAAGCATTTAAAGACTGACATTGGTTGATTTTATGCATTCATGAATTAAATCACTTTAGCTGACGTGATGAAGGTGCACATGGGCCTATTTATATAATGAATATGAATTCGGAGGGCAGAAATGATTAAATATTCAAGCATTAGACCTCTCACTAAAGGCGTCAGTCATACAAAAGTTATACTAAAATCCGAACTGGTTTTGCAGCAGGCAGATTCCAGATGGCCTTTCCCGATCGCTCATCTTCACCATCAGTGAACCATACTCACGCTGGAAAGGGAATACCAAGGTAGATGCTGTTTTTTTAGTTGGTTGCCAGGTGGCATTGGCAGAGAGTCAGGCGGAGAGCGAAATGTCTAAATGATATGAGAAAAAAATATTCAATTTAATTTTGAATGACAAGCCAGACAAAATTAAAAGGGCCTATTGTCTCACCCAATGTTCAAGGACATATGGAATCATGTAGTAACCAAAAGTGTTTAATATATTTCATATTTAAGAATCTTCAAATAGCCACCCTTTGCCATGATGACAGCTTTGCACACTCTTGGCATTCTCTCAACCAGCTTCACCTGGAATGCTTTTCCAACAGTCTTGAAGGAGTTCCCACATATGCTGAGCACTTATTAGCTGCTTTCCTTAACTCTGCCGTCCGACCAATACCAAACCATCTCAATTTGGTTGAGGTCGGGGGATTGTGGAGGTCAGGTCATCTGATGCAGCCCTCCATCACTCTCCTTCTTGGTAAAATAGCCCTTGCACAGCCTGGAGGTGTGTTGGGTCATTGTCCTGTTGAAAAACAAATGATAGTCCCACTAAGCCTAAACCAGATGGGATGGTGTATCACTGAAGAATGCTGTGGTAGCCATGCTGGTTAAGTGTGCCTTGAATTCTAAACAAATCACAGACAGTGTTACCAGCAAAGCACCCCCACACCAACACACCTCCTCCTCCCTTCTTCACGGTGGGAACCACACATGCAGAGATCATCCATTCACCTACTCTGTAACTCACAAAGACACGGCGGTTGGAACCAGAAATCTTAAATTTGGTCTCATCAGACCAAAGGACAGATTTCCACCAGTCTAATGTCCATTGTTTCTTGACCCAAGCAAGTCTCTTCTTATTATTGGTGTCCTTTAGTAGTGTTTTTTTGCAGCAATTTGACCATGAAGGCCTTATTCACACAGTCTCCTCCGTTGACGTTGAGATGTGTTTGTTACTTGATGTCACGCCCTGACCTTATTGTATTGACCTTATGTATTGATACATAATCCAAAGTGTAATGAATAACTTCACCATAAGTGTGAAAATATAAATATCAAAGGGATATTCAGTGTCTACTTTTTAAAATGTTAAATAGGTGCCCTTCTTTACAAGGCATTGGAAAACCTCCCCGGACTTTGTGGTTGAATCTGTGTTTGAAATGTAATACTCCACTGAGGGAACTTACAGATAATTGTATGTGTGGGGTACAGAAATGATGTAGTCATTAAAAAATAATATTAACCACTATTATTGCACACAGAGTGAGTCCATTGAACTTATTATGTGACTTGTGAAGCATATTTGTACTCTTGAACTTGTTTAGGCTTGCCATGACAAAGGGGTTGAATACTTACTGACTCAAGACATTTGAGCGTTAAATCTTTAATGAATTTGTAAAAAAACATTATGACATGACATTATGGGGTATTGTGTGTAGGCCAGTGACACAAAATCTCTATTTAATCCATTTTAAATCCAAGCTGTGACAGAAAAATTGTGGAAAAATTCAAGGGGTGTGGACACTTTCTGAAGGTAACGTAGCATTAATAGGCAATTACAGGTGAATGGTGACGATTGGCAGGGTCAACAAACCCAGCACATTGATCACAGTCAGTTTGGCATAGAGCTAGCTCCATTCCACCAGCATAGAAGTGGATGGAATCCAATATGAATACATGCAAACTATTTCCATGTTCTGCTAATGTAAAACTACACTGCTGCGGCTCCTATAATGTATTGCCTCGTGTTTCCCATAGGACGCTGTGGAGAATCATTTGCAGAATCTAATTTCACAATGAAAAAAAGTCTATATATATTGTGCTGCACTACAAACATACGCAGACACACACATACACTGTAAAAAAATGTTTTTTAACTGTGTCAACTGGTTAGAAGTAAATGAGTTAGGTTTTCAAGCAGTTAGATACATTTCCTGTTAATCAATAGGTTAAGCTGGTTCCATAACATGACCTAATGACTCCAAACACTTTCTTTACATGATATTTTCACATTAACTGGTTACAATTTTGGGTCCCACTTTAAATGACTTGCAGCTTATAAAGGCTTCATAAAGCCTTCATTAAGACTTCAAAAACACTACATAGATTGTTACAAATAATCTATAACCGTATGGCATGCTTTATAAAGGGTTCATAAAGGTGGCATAACTGTGTGACAACCACTAATGTCAAATGTGACATAACCCACTATGTCAAATATGACATAAACCTGTGCTTTATAAAGGGTGGCATAAGCATATGCCACTCTTTATAAATCATATTAAATTATAAATATGAATTTATAATGCTGCCTTGCATCTTAGTAGAGCATTGCAAGGATGTTGGGTTAGATTCCCGGGACCACCCATACGTAAAAATGTATTCACTTATAAGTCACTTTGGGAAAAACGTCTGCTAAATGTTATATATTATATTATATTTGATTAAAACACACACAAACTACGCTTTTGGATGCATAGTCAATATTGAACCTGACCTCAACTTCCCCCAAAATGCTGTGCTACAGGATGACACACACTAAACCTTGGTATGGCCTTTTAAAATCCATTTACATTTTTTTGCCTACTTACTTTTTCTAAATTTTGTTCTTCCAGGTTTCGGATTTCCCCCATTTTTTCTGCTTTAACCCATTTTTTCCACACATTTCTAATAGAAAAACAAAAAAGATTTTCTGTGTCCACAACAACGCGTTAACAACATCAGGGCATGACTTTTGAGGTCCGGAAAAAAATCGAAGAAATGTAGATTTTTGAGTTTAATTTTCCTTTAATTCAGTGAGCATGCCCTGCACTGTTGTTTGGTTATTGGGGTTTCTGTAGTGCAGTAAGCGCACATGTGATGTGATTCAGCCGCCAATGGAAGGGTGTCAACCATTCAACCATGTGACGTCAACTCATTTTTTCCCATTGCATTCAATGCATTGACAAAAAAGTCAACCATGTGAAGCTTATATTTTCCCATAGGTTGCAATGTATTGTCAAAAATGTTAACCATCTGACACTCATAATTTCCCTATTGAATGCAATGCTTTGACAAAAACATCAACCCAGTCACACAATTGTTTCCCCATTGAATGCAATGTATTGACATGATCCTTTTTGCAAAAATGTGACAGAATGAAGATTTCATATGATATCATGTTGGCATTCGCATTGCATAGCGTTGGGTGCAATGTAGCGGCAGCAGTCTATCAGAAGAGTTGGAGGTGTGGCATATTGGGGTTGTGGTTTTCAGTTTGTTCTTTTTGGCCACCTATGAGAGTGAATGGCACTCCAGGTATTGTGTTCTATTTTTGGGGGGATTATTATATGTTCACTGCCAGCACTGAATATTAAAGGATATCTGCATAAGGGACAGGATGAGACTTTGAGGCTCTTACTGGGCTGTGAATGCCCATGAGGTGTTGAAAGCAATTTAGAAACTAGCATTACATTTAAAAAATCACATTTATCTTTCAAGTTCGTTATTTGATTTCAGACAAATTTTATAGAATTGGTTGAACGATCTAAAGCGTAGTTTTGATCGTACCAATCAGAAAAAGCACTTCAGATGAACAGCAGTGCCGTTCCACTTTTTACAAGGTACACTTGCAGGCAACACACAAACACACGCACACACACGCACACACACACACACACACACACACACACACACACACACACACACACACACACACATACACGCATGTGTGGAATCAATCAAAGAAATGCAACCATTCTGACAGGAGAAAAACTTTGAGGTAAGAGTTTCTCTTCATTCTATTAAACATTAGCTGTTTAATTTCAGCCAGGTCCCAGTCAACTGGAAGAGAATTGCTGTTTATTTCTGCTGGTACTCTATGCTGTGACAGAGTAGAGAGAGAAGCATCAGGTCAGCACTACACTACAGTACACTGCTGTCGAACAGATAGACATAGATAGATGAAGGGCCGAATAATGCACTCTCACAGCACAGCACATCCCTATGTGCAATCTAAGCTGCCTGCCACGAGAAAATGGACTCAAAAGATGATGGACAAATGATATCAGAGCAATCTTCCACAATATCCCCCTTGTCATATCTTCTCCATTATTGTTTGTTTGTGGGCTGAAAATGGGAAACAATGGAAATGCGTACAGGCTTTTTTGAATGTCAGACTGCCAGACAGACTGTCCTGGCTGGCACCTACCAAACTGTGAAAGTGAGAATGGGCAGGCAACCATATGTTAAGTGACAGACTTTTCACACGGACATGCACACAGACATGTGCAGATGCGCACACACACACACACACACACACACACACACACACACACACACACACACACACACACACACACACACACACACACACACACACACACACACACACACACACACACACAAGCACGTGCAGACACACCCACCGAAAAGTTGGCTTTTACTGGTCTTGTTCCTTTGTGTTAAAGAGACATTCTACATAAATAATCTCTTAGCAATTCCATATGCTAACAAAGATTGAAAAGAGAGGACAGAGCCTTGAGAGAATGAAGGAGCCATTTCATGTAGAAAGGCGAAGTGCCATTTTCCTCTACTAGGAAATGTTCCAGTATATGGAGCCAAGTGTAACAATTCTTATATTCACTATTCTCATGTCATTCACCACAGAAATCGGTGAACAGTTCAAGGTCCATAAATCACTTTAACCTCAATATCAAGCATGGTCCAGCTCAATGCACAGTTTCAAGCCGTAAGTGATTGTACAGATGTAAAGCAGCTATAACCTACACTACATAGTGTTCAGATGTGTTGGTTACGTGTACAGGGGTTCTGTGCTGTATGATAAACAGATTGCTTGACACCCGCTGTCAATATGTGCATTCCTTTGAAGTGTATTATCTGCTCTCAGATCAGTTCTACTCCAACAGTAATGAGAAGAGGAATCTGTGATAGACAAGCCTCATCATGCTCAAGCACACAGCTAATTTGGGAGATTTACCTGATAGGACAAAACAGGATGTTTTGGTGTGAGGGTTGCCATTGTATCAGCCTATTAAAATGTGAAGCACCGGAGTCGATTTATGGAGCTAATGTACTTTGAAGGACCTTGTTCTCTATTATAATTTCCTCTTGACTAGAGAGGCTTGAGATTAGCTGGGGATGGAATGTGACCCCTGTCAATCATTCTTCCCCCAGCTGATGTCACTAACTGATGTTCCTAACCTTAGTTTTAGCTCCTGTCCTGACAGCGTGAGTCTCAACTTCGAGTCCCAGATGACCGTGAGCTGGCGGTATGGAAGGTCAGAGAGCGTTCCTGGCAGCGGCTGCACCGGCTGCAGAGCTATATGAGGACAAACGGCAATTAACACGTTAGGAAGCCATTTATTTGATAAGGTGCCATCGACTGAAAATGTAGAGGATTCTTCCGAGGAACAAATTGCCACCGCTACTTAAATTGCCCAATCTCCCTAACAATAAAAACTGTAAACAAAAATAATGTTTTTATTATGAAAACATATTTATACTTTATGGATGTATAATTATTCAGGATTTAAAAAATGTGGTTGTGTGTAAACTTCCATTCAATTGAAGATGAATCCATTCATTTGGAATCCCTTCCAAATGGTCAGAATCTGTGGCCTCAGTCATCACAGAGCCAGTGTTGTTCATTAAAAAACATCACATGGTTGTACGAGTCTATGTCCTGAACCAAGTAGTAGATTCAGAACAGGGATTATTGGAGCCATTGTCAGCTTCCCGGCAGAAGCGGGATGCATGCCAGCCAGTCTCTGCACAGTGGCACCGGAGTTCATTAGGATACTGTGGGATGGCTGGAGAGATGGGCATGATAAAAAAATAACTGAACATGATGATCAACGGTGCAGAGTGAATAGGACACTGTGCGTGTTGGAGGGGAGGGGACAGACAGGAAAAGTTTTGAAACAAAATGTTCATTTGGTATTGTTGGTGGTGTTGAAGTGTACAAGCTATCCAATTAATTTTGGTAATTTAGGTACTTTATTTATTTCGCTAATGATGTTTGTCAAGACTTGTGTGGAGGTCCAGAATGACATGCCATGGTCTGATACTGTTGTGGGATGTCTACTTGCACAGAAATGGTCATATTTACTGATGACCACACGTGGCTTTGATAAATGCATGTCATCTACTTAACAAATCCAATGTTGGCAACTTGTATAGTTATGTCTATAATCTGGTATATGTCAAACTTTTTTTAGACGCTTTAAGCATCATCTACAGTGTCAAAGAAATAACAGATATGGTAGACTGCTTGCATGCAATTATCTCATCTGAAAAACACACCAACAAACATGTTGCATCCTTTCACAGAGGTCAAGTACAGTAGTGAAATGAATCCATCTGTCAGAACGTTAGGGGATAGCCCTCGTTGCACCACTGTAATCTCTGTGACAAGTTAACAACTATCCCTTCTGTATCATATTCGTGATATTCGCCAATCTGTCTACTTACGTAATTACAACATTACATGTCTTATTCCCCGCCCCGCCAGCGGGAGCTAGAAACCCATCTATGTGGAAGAGAGAGAGAGAGAGAGAGAGAGAGAGGGGACGGGGGGGACGGGGGGACGGGGGGGGGAAAGATCTCTGACACCCACACTAGCCAAGTACTGTCATTAGATTCTGAGTGAAGGCAAAGTTCAGGAAATCAGCTCTGTTTTTAGGCATAATGGTTTTTAATAGGGATGAGAGGGAGAATGAGGGAGAGAGAGAAAGAGAGGGACAGATATAGATATAGAGAGATGTGGAGGAGAGGGGCAGTAATGAAATGGAGGCCGTTAACAAAGCCGCAAGGGTTTCCAACGTGCTTGAGAATGTCAAAGCTGTAAAAAAAATAAAAATACAAATCACATCAGCTGACACGTCACCCTTTTCATCTCTAATTGATTTGATTCTATGATTCTGAGCTCAAACTCATTATGTAACCACTCAGAATCCCCTCTAGTGGTGCACCGAGCCACAACACTACTGTCATTACAGGCTACTCAGTTCAACAACGCTACTGACATTGTGGTTATTAATCTACAGTAGGCTACAGTAGTCCATTTCATCTATTGTCTTTGTTGAAATGCGACAATCTCTATGACAATGTGTGTGTGTGTGTGTGTGCGTGCGTGCATATATACTGTGTATGAAGGGGTGGGTGCAGCTGATATGCTCTGAACACGTCTGGGTCAGTCCCGCGCTCGGATTAAAAGCAACTCACTTCCCTTCAATCTTTTCATGTTAAATTAAAGGGCCGCTCAGGAATGCGTGGCAACTGTACCCGGCTCCAATTATTAACCCCAATTTTCCGGGAGCAATGTCCTGGCATAGCTTCCCTCTACCCCTCCCACACCCCTCCAGTTCTTGAGCTGGAGGATCAGGCCAGGCCTCTGAACTATTCGGTTTGTCTCTACAGAAGTGCTTTTCCGCAATGCCCCAGATACATCATCGCATGGCCATTGAGCAGCATTGTGCTCGTCCATTAAGTGTAAATATGGTGCAAGCTCACAAAGGGGCAGCTTGAAGAGGGTCAGTCAGTAGTGCGTGGGCCCCCGCCACCATAAATCTAGTTCAGGCCAACACTGAACCTCCCTTGTGCTCAGCTAATGGCGCTGTAATCGCTCGTACCACTTCGTGGGTGGGACAGGAGGGTGTGGAAAGCATTACTCAATTGTTTCCAAGCCCAGAGTCCAATGGGCCTGAACTAATCACCTCCACTTTTTGTCTTTTCCTATCTGAAAGTGTTTCAGTCAGATAGAACAGGAGCAGAAATTGGCCAACCATTTTAACTAAAGACATTTCGCTTGTCAAGATATTGACATTAATCTATGTCCATATTCCACCCACTGCAGCCCAGTGATAATATCCATATGAATAATATATACATACCCACACAGGTCTGTGAGGGATGGTCATCCCTGCCTCTGCCTGCTCCGGGGGTGCATACGAAATGGAACATCGGGCTCTGGTCAAAAGTAGTGCACTATATAGAGGATAGGGTGCCATTTTGGACACAGTCCCTGGCTGGATTGGAATGGATCTCATTGTTTCTTATTGTCTAACAGCTGGAGCTTTAGCAGCAGCCCAGAGACCTGCAATACTAATGCCTCTATAAAGCAGAGATGATCTTCCTGGCAGTAAATTCATATTCATATTTTGTTACCGGGGATGTGCTGGACCTGGGAAGTCCTCCTAGTCATTATAGGCTAGTAAGTGGTTCCTGTATGATTATGTTGGAAACCTGGTGTTTTACAGCATGTATTAAACCTACAGAAACATGTTGAAGACATGGACCTAACGTCTCTAGGGAATGCACTGCACATGCACTGCATTCGTAAAGTATTCAGACCCCTTGCCCTTTTCCACATTTTGTTACATTACAGCCTTATTATAAACTGGATTTAATTGTTTTCTACATGCAATACCCTTTAAAAACGTTATTATTTTACTATCTTGCGATTGTATAAAATAAAAAAACTTAAATATCACATTTACATAAGTATTCAGACGCTTTACTCAGTACTTTGTTGATGCACCTTTGGCATCGATCACAGCCTCGAGGTATCTTGGGTATGACACTACAAGCTTGGTACACCTGTATTTGGGGAGTTTCTCCCATTCTTCTCTGCAGATCCTCTCAAGCTCTGTCAGGTTGGATGCAGAGCATTTCTGTACAGCTTTTTTCAGGTCTCTCAAGAGATGTTTAAATTCTTGGCTCTAGCTGGGCCACTCAAGGACATTCAGAGACTTGTCTCAAAGACACTCATGCGTTGTCTTGGCTGTGTGCTTAGGTTCGGAACAGGTTTGCATCAAGGATCTCGCTGTACTTTACTCCGTTCATCTTTCCCTCGATCCTGACTAATCTCCCAGTCCATGCCAGCATAATGCTGCCACCACCTTGCTTCACCATAGGGATGGTGCCAGGATTCCTCCAGACGTGACTCTTGGCATTCAGGCCAAAGAGTTCAATCTTGGTATCATTAGACAAGAGGCTCTTGTTTCCCATGGTCTGAGAGTCTTTAGGTGCCTTTTGGCAAACTCCAAGCAGGCTGTCGTTCCTTTTACTGAGGAGTGGCTTCCGTCTGGCCCCTCTACAATAAACGCCTGATTGGTGGAGTGCTGCAGAGATGGTTGTCCCTCTGGAAGGTTCTCCCATCTCCACAGAGGAACTCTAGAGCTCTGTCAGAGTGACCATCGGGTTCTTCTACCCCGATTGCTCAGTTTGGCCAGGCAGCAAGCTCTAGGAAGGGTCTTGGTCGTTCTAAACTTCTTCCATTTAGGAATGATGGAGGCCACTGTGTTCTTGGGGACCTTCAATGTTGCAGAAATTGTTTGGTACCCTTCCCCAGATTTGTGCCAATCAAGTTGTAGAAACATCTCATGGATGATCAATGGAAACAGGATTTCTATAATTTTTATTTTTATTATTTTGCCAAAAAATCTAAACCTGTTTTAGCCATTATGGGGTATTGTGTGCAGATTGATGAGGATTTTAAAAAACAAACATTTTAGAATAAGGCTGTAACAAAATGTGGAAAAAGTCAAGGGGTCTAAATACTTTCAGAATGCACTGTATGTACTCCAATGTAGCAGATGCCATACATTTTACACTAATAGGCCTATATATCATAACCACATATGGCAAGTGTAGTGTCATTCTGCCATAGTAATAAAAAGGTAATTATTGTGATTTAACTGCACATGTCTGGCAATGTGAGAAGACACAGGGTCATCAATCATTATCAATGCACATGTCCACAGGATCAATCACCATCACAGTGAAGTAGACAAAACATCAAACATTAGAGATAAACCCCTGCTTTGGGCTCCCTGCTTGGGTAATTACATGTTTCCAATTGAATATCCAGCGAGGCTGCCTTTTGACATATTGTTTACAGTTGAAATGTTTGATGTCTCTAAACCAGTGGGACCTTTGTATGTGGAGACATTTCCCTTGCAGCATTGCCATGCAGGTACGTGTGTCCCCACTAATATGCCTGCCGGGGCCATCGGGATGGCCAATTGCCCAGTGCTTTGCGATATGGCCTGAATTACTGCAAGGGGCTATGCATAGAATGCCTAATCCGAGCCAATTAAATCACATAGCATCTCTCCCCTGCCTGCAGATTTCTCCCTCACACACAACCCTGTTAAGCTGAATGGTGGGCAACTCCAGTTCACTCAGACCCTCTCCCAACGGAGTTACCAACAGAGTCTCCAAACAGAATTACTGCTCCCTACAACCATCGGCTGACCCACTGAATCATATAAGCTGTCACTCCCACTGGTTGGTGGTTGGTTCCCAATACACAGCCAAAACAACAGGTCTAAAGAAAATAATGATTTATGCCATGTAGCCCTGACATCTGTACCTATGAAACGTTTAGAAAAAATCCTCCAAGAGCAAATGATCTCTGGTCTCTCATCCCTATTAGACTTAAACCAATTGACCTACCATGCCTCCAAGGTGCTTATGATGCGCTACTGGTCATGCTGAACAATATCTACCAACATTTAGAAAATGCAAATAGCCTAGTGAAAATTGTATTAATTGACTTCAGTAGCGTGTTTTAACACCATCCAACCCCACCTACTGGTGGATAAGCTGGTGACTTTGGGTGTCAACTCTCTACTGACCAAGTAGAATTAATAGTGTCCTTGTGAATCGTACTCCACAAGTGAAGTTCAACTCCACCACCTCTACATCTAGAACGGTGAATACAGGAGCCCCTCTACGTTGCATACTCTAACGGATACTGTACACACTGTACATAAACGATTGTCAGGCCTCTGACTCAGCTCACAGATTTTTTAAATATGCAGATGACACCACTGTTGTGGGTTTCCTCTACCTAGACCAAGCCTCTCCAAGGTTTTGACCACAACATTCATCCATTGGTGTGCAGATAACTTTCTTGAAATAAACGTTGAGAAAACCAAAGAGATAGAAATTGATTTCAGAATAAACAAAACTCCACTACGCCATACGAAGATCAATGGGGAATCAGTCGATAGAGTGACCACATATAATTACCTGGGAATCGAAATAGACAATAAACTGAAATTCAATGACTGTGCTTTTGCAAAGATAAAGAAATTGCAACAGAGAATTATTATTTTTTTTACGCAAACTGAACCATTTGAATGTCGACCTCCATAAATCTGTCCTGCAGAGTGTGCTGTCCTTTGGTCTGATATGCATGTTTGGAAACATGCGAGTGCAAGACCTAGTCAAGCTTCAGCGCTTGATTAAGACAACGGGAAGGATAATTGGTATAGATCAAGAATCAGTCACACAACCTGTACACAAACTCATCCTCCGAAAACTTGAAAGTATTTTACAGGACTGTACTCATCCCCTTCACTCAACATTTTGTCACAGCAGCAGCTGGACAAGAGGAAAGAGACTTCTTCAAAATGACATTTAAACAGATAGATATGGGGACTCTTTAATTCCAACAGCCATTAGGCTGTATAATAGATAGTCTGTTGGTCCCTCGAGTATACAGCATATTACATGTTCATTTTAAATGTGTAGATTTAGCACTTTGAATGAATTATATTGTGTAGTTCCTGTGTTTTCATGTTTTATGTACTGTCTTTTTAAGAACATGTCCAAGTCTATTTCCCCCTTGAGGGATAATGAATCTGCATCTCTCTGGAGCCCCACGATTCCTGGCCAGTGACAATGCCAACTAGACCACAAAGAGGAGTGTTTACTGTAGTATATCTCGCTGCGTTGGTATGGTTGATACCATACCAACTGAGACTCCACTGAGACTGGACCAAGTCAAGTGTTTATGAGCCATCTACTCATCCTGCCAAATAATGAAACACACAGTTTTAGATTGTAATGGATAGAGAGACGCCAAGTTAAATCAAAACACTATCCTTTATGCAACTGTTTTATGACTATATAATGATTCCCCATTGATATAATTTAAGAAGGCAGTATAAGTATCTGACAGATACTTATACATTGAGTATGTATAATAATAATAATTCACATAATGTGTAAACATGGACACCAATGATGATAAATGTCCTAGGATCCACCCTGATATTCAACACTCATCTTGTATCCAACTTACTGCTTTTCATTCAGTGGTATATTCATTCTGCTCACACAGTCTCTCTCTCTACCCAGTCTGCTGGCAACATTAGGACTAACAGTCAATATAGTTACACCACAACACATACACCCTTATTGATGTTGTATTTGTTTGGTATGATCTAATTATCATCTGAAAAAGACAGATGGATTGATAATGGTGTATACAAGTATTTATTTTGTATCTCGATTTGTCTACAAAATTATCTTTGATTATTACTGTGTTGATTCCTCTCTCATCATACCAACAACACTAAACATATGTTCCTTCCACCTGCCTCCGGGTACAGTAAACCAAGTTATTCTTGCATAAACGACAGAGCCTCCAAGAAAAGAGAAATGTAATTAATTTCAACCGTCTTCATTTTAATTCGACTTTATTAACAACAAGAGGCCTTTGTGTTTGTCACGACTTCCACCGAAGTTGGTCCCTCTCCTTGTTCGTTCGACGGTCGAAGTCACCGACTTTCTAGCCATTTTGTCTTGGTTTTGTCTTGTCTTGTATCACACCTGGTTTCAATCCCATCAATTACATGTTGTGTATTTAACCCTCTGTTCCCCCTCATGTGTTTGTCGGTGATTGTTATTTGTAAGTGTTTGTGCACGTTTGTCCTGGAGTGCGTAGGGTATTGTAACAATTTGTTATGTTTGTGAGTTTTTTCCCCAGTTTTCTCTCCTGCGTCTGACTTCTCTGCCGCCAGTACGCACCCCCTTACAGTGTTGGACCTTATTTCTTCCTATTTAAGGAATAAGAGGTAGCCCTCCCTGTTTGACAGATGAAATTAGGCTACAAGCTGCAATATCCATAGATTTGTCAGTCAATTCCTAAACCCACTCAAATTGAGGGGTTGTAAGAGAGTATGCCATAGGCCTAACTTTTATTAAAAAGAAAGTGGCAAAAAGCACAGGCCTACCCCTTGTTAGCATTTTCACGTTTGGATGAAAAGCGTATCCAGAGTAAACTACTACTACTCAGGCCCAGTTCCTAATATATGCATATTATTAGTAGATTCGGATAGAAAATACTCTGAAGTTTCTAAAACTGTTTGAATGTTAGGGTTAGTATAACAGAACTCATATGGCAGGCGAAAACCTGAGAAAAATCCAACCAGGAAGTGGGAAATCTGAGGTTTATAGTTTTTCAACTAATTTCCTATCAAATTTACAGTGTCTATGGGGTCAAATTGCACTTCCTAAGGCTTCCACTAGATGTCAACAGTGTTCAGAACCTTGTTTGATGGTTCTACTGTGAAGGAGGGGGGAATGGGAGCTGAATGAGTCAGTGGTCTGTCAGAGTGGCATGAGCTGGTCACGCGTGTTCACGTGAGAATTAGCTTGCATTCCATTCCATTGCATTTCTGAAGACAAAGGAATTCTCCGGTTGGAACATTATTGAAGATTTATGATAAAAACATCCTAAAGATTGATTCTATACACCGTTTGACATGTTTCTACGAACTGTAATATGGCTTTTCTTCTGAATTTTATCCTGGACCTGCCCGTGCATTGTGAATTTGGATTTGTGAACTGAACACGCTAACAAAAGGAGGTATTTGGACATAAATGATGGACTTTATCGAACAAATCAAACATTTATTGTGGAACTGGGATTCCTGGGAGTGCATTCTGATGAAGATTATCAAAGGTAAGTGAATATTTATAACGCTATTTCTGACTTCTGTTGACTCCAACATGTCGGATATCTGTATGGCTTGATTTATTGTCTGAGCACCGTACTCAGATTATTGCATGGTTTGCTTTTTCCGTAAAGTTCTTTTGAAATCTGACAAAGCAGTTGCATTAAGGAGAAGTATGTCTCTAATTCTGTGCATAACACTTGTATCTTATATTAAAGTTTATGATGACTATTTCTGTAAATTGAAATGGCTCTCTGCAAAATCACCGGATGTTTTGGATGCAAAACATTACTGAACGTAATGCGCCAATGTAAACTGAGATTTTTGGATATAAATATGCACTTTATCGAACAAAACATATATGTATTGTGTAACATGAAGTCCTATGAGTGTCATCTGATAAAGATCATCAAAGGTTAGTGATTCATTTTATCTCTATTTCTGCTTTTTATGACTCCTCTCTTTGGCTGGAAAATGGATGTACAGTGCCTTGCGAAAGTATTCGGCCCCCTTGAACTTTGCGAACTTTTGCCACATTTCAGGCTTCAAACATAAAGATATAACACTGTATTTATATATTTTTTGGGTGAAGAATCAACAACAAGTGGGACACAATCATGAAGTGGAACGACATTTATTGGATATTTCAAACTTTTGTAACAAATCAAAAACTGAAAAATTGGGCGTGCAAAATTATTCAGCCCCCTTAAGTTAATACTTTGTAGCGCCACCTTTTGCTGCGATTACAGCTGTAAGTCACTTGGGGTATGTCTCTATCAGTTTTGCACATCGAGAGACTGACATTTTTTCCCATTCCTCCTTGCAAAACAGCTCGAGCTCAGTGAGGTTGGATGGAGAGCATTTGTGAACAGCAGTTTTCAGTTCTTTATGCTTGGGGTCATTGTCCATTTAGAAGACCCATTTGCAACCAAGCTTTAACTTCCTGGCTGATGTCTTGAAATGTTGTTTCAATATATCCACATAATTGTCCTTCATCGTGATACCATCTATTTTGTGAAGTGCGCCAGTCCCTCCTGCAGAAAAGCACACCCAAAACATGATGCTGCCACCCCCGTGCTTCACGGTTGGGATGGTGTTCTTTGGTTTGCAAGCCTCCCCCTTTTTCCTCCAAACATAACAATGATCATTATGGCTTATTTTGTTTCATCAGAAGAGCGGAGATTTCCCCAAAAAGTAAGATCTTTATCCCCATGTGCAGTTGCAAACTGTAGTCAGGCTTTTTTATGGCGGTTTTGGAGCAGTGGCTTCTCCTTGCTGAGTGGCCTTTCAGGTTATGTCGATATAGGACTCATTTTACTGTGGATATAGATACTTTTGTACCTGTTTCCTCCAGCATCTTCACAAGGTCCTTTGCTGTTGTTCTGGGATTGATTTGCAATTTTCGCACCAAAGTATGTGCATCTCTAGGAGAAAGAATGTGTCTCCTTCCTGAGCGTATGATGGCTGCGTGGTGCCATGGTGTTTATACTTGTGTACTATTGTTTGTCCAGATGAACATGGTACCTTCAAGCATTTGGAAATTGCTCCCAAGGATGAACCAGACTTGTGGATGTCTACAATTGTTTGCCTGAGGTCTTGGCTGATTTCTTTTGATTTTCCCATGATGTCAAGCAAAGAGGCACTAAGCTTTAAAAACTTCTTATGGCTGCAGGGGCAGTATTAAGTAGCTTGGATGAATAAGAAACCCAGAAGTGCCCAGAGAAAACGGCCTGCTCCTCAGTCCCAGTTGCTAATATATGCATATTATTAGTACATTTGGATAGAAAACACTCTGAAGTTTCTAACACTGTGAATGATGACTGTGAGTATAACAGAACTCATATGGCAGGCAAAAACCCAAGAAAAATTCCAAACGGGAGGAGGGAAATCTGAGGTTTCTAGTTTATGAACTCAGCCCCATCGAATACACAGTGGATATTGGTTATGTTGCACTTCCTAGGGCTTCCACTATATGTCAACCATCTTTAGAAACTTGAATGAGGCTTCTACTGTGATGTGGGGTTGGATGAGAGCTCTTTGAGTCAGTGGTCTGGCAGAGAGCCAGGTCAGGGTCACGTACATTTCACATGAGAGCGAACTGCGTTCCATGGCTTTTCTACAGACAATGGAATTCTCAGTTTGGAACGTTATTGAAGATTTATGATAAAAACATCCTCAAGATTGAGTCTATACTTAGTCTGAAATGTTTCTACGACCTGTAATATAACTTTTGGAAGTTTTCGTCCGACGTTCGGCTGGACCTGCACGAGTGTTTGGATTTGTGTACTAAACGCCCTAACAAAAGTAGCTACTTGGACATAAATAATGGACATTATCGAACAAATCAAAAATGTATTGTGGAACTAGGATTCCTGGGAGTGCATTCTGATGAAGATCGTCAAAGGTAAGGTAATATTTATACTGTTATTTCTGATTTCTGTTGACTCCAACATGGCAGATACATTTTTCTTTCTGAGCTCCGTTCTCAGATTATTGCATGGTTTGATTTTTCCGTAAAGTTTTTTTGAAGTCGGACACAGCGGTTGCATTAAGGAGAGGTATATCTATAATTCCATGTGTAACACTTGTATTTTCATCAACATTGTAAAATTGATGTGGCTATGCAAAATCACTGGATGTTTTTGGAACTAGTGAACGTAACGCGCCAAATTAAACTCCGATTTTTTTATATAAATATGAACTTTATCAAACAAAACATACATGTCTTGTGTAACATGACGTCCTATGAGTGTCATCTGATGAAGATCATCGAAGGTTAGTGATTCATTTTTATCTCTATTTGTGCTTTTTGTGACTCCTATCTTTGGCTGGAAAAATGGCTGTGTTTTTCTGTGGCTTGGTGGTGACCTAACATAATCGTTTGTGGTGCTTTCGCTGTAAAGCCTATTTGAAAACAGACACTGTGGTTGGATTAACAACAGGTTTACCTTTAAAATGGTATAAGATACATGTATGTTTGAGGAATTTTTATTATTCTGTTGTTTTGAATTTTCCGCCCTGCACTTTCACTGGCTGTTGTCATATCGATCCCGTTAACGGGATTGCAGCCCTAAGAAGTTTTAAGGTAGGCCTTTAAATACATTCACAGATACACCTCCAATTGACAAAAATTATGTCAATTAGCCTATCAGAAGCTTCTAAAGCCATGACATCATTTTCTGGAAGTTTCCAAGCTGTTTAAAGGCACAGTCAACTTATTGTATGGAAACTTGTGATACAGTGAATTATACATGAAATAAAGAAGAAACTATAGTTTGTTAACAAGAAATTTGAGTGGTTGAAAAATGAGTTTTACAACAGCCAGGTCAGCACTAGCCTCTAGCTCTCTGTCGGATAGCGATATGAGGTGACTATTATTACTATCTAACAGCTGTTGTTTCAATGGGCATATTTTGTAGCCTTTGTTTAGTCCCATTTCAACAGAAGTAAATTAACTTGGTGAGCTTTTTTTATGTACACTTAGAGAGAGAGAGCTGGCAAAAAGTGGCAAATTTTAGCTATTATTTTTGCCTCAGTCACACTTGACCTGAATTAAACGATGAAACCATCGGCCAAATGATTGAAGATCAATATTGTGATGTTTTTTCAGTGCAGTGCAGTGCAAAGCATTTATAGCGGCTAAGAAATGCATTGCCATTAATTGGAAGTTTGGTTATCCTCCCACAATGTCAAGTCATGTATCACTAGCTTTGATTTATTACCAAATTAAGGGTATGCTGGGCAACTTTAATAAGGTCTGGATGCCTTATACTGTATGGACTACAGTACTTCTAAAGGAGTATGTATTGAAAACATGCCCACATCAGGGGAGATACCTATTTAGGCAATCCCTAGCTACTGGGATGCTGAGTCCTGGCCCTGGGGGTCTACTCTCGGAGAGAGTTGCAACGTCTGCTTCCAACTCACATCCTCAAACACGTAGATCCCCTGAACGCAGCTCACTCTCCAGATCACAATCACCTTTATTCTAATCACATGTTCACACACCTGTATGTCATTATCACACACTATTTACTTCAGTTCTTTGCACCCCATCACTGTGAGGTATTGTTTGTTTTGTGACACATGTCTTTCAGAGCGCTGGGTTCATGTGAGTTACTCCTCCCGTGTATGGTAGTTTTTGCCTGCCTCACTAACGACGCCTTTTTGCCTATTTCCTGCCTGTACTCTAGCCTATAGGATTTCCTGTTATCTACATATTGCCTGATCTCCTGGACTGCGTTACTAGCCTTTTCCCTGCCTGTATTGTTGCCCTTTTGTACCCCCTGTGTATGATCATCTGCCTGGACCCAGCTACCTATCTCCAACTGTTGTATTTTGCAATAAACACATTCTGCGCCCTGCGCTTGAAACCAGCTCTCTGTCTCCCCTCGTGTTCATTACAAAAGTTGAGTTATTGACTAGACTGGTGGGGTTCGGGCGTGCAGGCGCCTCTGAAATTTGATATAGGGCATATCTTAATAAAGACAAAATTCTTTGTATCTTTTCAAGAGTTGTTCATTGGTTAAGGTTGCAAAACAATGTGTATTATTGAATACCTTTGATATACACTCTACTCTCTTTAACATCTGTAATAATGATATCTTATCTAGCTTGATGACTGTGGGCATTTTTGCCTACTTTTTGTTCTAAATAGAGATGGAATATCCTGGGGTAGAACCCCCAGACCCCCCGCCAGGTTATGCCCCCCCCCCCCCCCCCCCCCCCCACTTCTAAAACCAAAGTGGCACCCCTGGCTACAGGAATTACTATGTCTCATTTGACACCAGTGGCCAATGTATTAAATTTGATTTGACATGGGCCTCACCTTCCACCCACACCGCTGACACAAAACGTCTGACATGGTGTGACATGTAGCTGCTCTGTGACTGAGTAGTCAAATGACTGGCTGGTAACTGTCTGAAAATGACACCAGCATCACCATAATGAGCCAGTGTGGAATGAGAAGCTGAAGAAACAGGAACACGGTCCATCATTTGCACCCAAACCCACAACTATATAACAAAACTAATCAAGTGTCAAGAAGTAGATAACAGAAACCGAATGGGAGAGAGAGATGAAGGGAGAGTGAGACATATATAAAGATAGGAGAGACAGGGGTTCGTGTGTCTCATTGTAAGGTGAGATTAGTTAGGCTACAATTAGGCAATCGTGCCAATTGTGGCGTTGAATTAGTATCAGTCCTGCTCTATCCTCGATCAAATTTCTACTTACACAGAAATTGATAGTTATAGGCTATACATCCACCTGAAAGCCATCACCACCCATTAAATGGGGAATTGTATCATGTGAATGGATATTTGCAGAATAGGGCCTATATGTTGATTATGTTGTCTACTTAGGATTTGCTTGTAATTAATTACAAGTCATTAAAACTTCATAACATATGTCAGTTTACATCATGTCACATGTTTAGATATATCTACTATTGATCTTGAGGTAAATGTGTATTTTTAAAGCTGTGTATTTTGTTGGTTCCATCATCAACAGCACTGTGTATTAATGATAGCGCTATATGTCCTGATTAAGTCGCCAATGGTCAGTAATAGATCACAAGCTGCGTCGTGTAATATCAAATATATTATTGATCCCTTGGCATCGCGTGCGATTGACATCTCAGTCACAGGGTTGCCTCGTTATTGACGTGTTTTTATTGAGGCCTTTAAAACCCCTCGGTAGCCAAAATACAGTATAGGAAACATCATGCAATTATAAACATACACATCATACAGCACCGGTCAAATTTTTGGACACACCTACTCATTCAAAGATTTTCCATTATTTTTATTAGTTTCTACACAGCCCCCGTCCCCATCCCAGCCCCAGCCCCCGTCCCTGTCCCTGTCCCAGCCCCCGTCCCCGTCCCAGCCCCCGTCCCAGCCCCAGCCCCCGTCCCCGTCCCCGTCCCAGCCCCCGTCCCCGTCCCAGCCCCCGTCCCAGCCCCCGTCCCAGCCCCCTCCCCAGCCCCTGTCCCAGCCCCAGCCCCCGTCCCCGTCCCAGCCCCAGCCCCAGCCCCCATCCCCTTCCCAGCCCCCGTCCCCGTCCCCGTCCCAGCCCCCGCCTGAGGCCTTTTGCCTTTTGGTCAGCCGTCATTGAAAATAAGAATTTGTTCTTAACTGACTTGCCTAGTAAAATAAAGGTTAAATAAAATAAAAATAAAATAAAAATTGAGCTGTTCTTGCCATAATATGGACTTGGTCTTTTACCAAATAGGGCTGTCTTCAGTATACCGCCCCTACCTTGTCGCAACACAACTGATTGGCTCAAACGCATGAAGAAGGAAAGACAATTCACAAGTTATCTTTTAACAAGGCACATCTGTTAATTGAAATGCATTCCAAGTGACTACCTCATGAAACTTGTTGAGAGAATGTCAAGAGTGTGCAAAGCTGTCATCAATGCAAAGGATGGCTACTTCGAATATCTAAGATCTAAAATATATTTAGATTTGTTTGACTGACCCAGCAGACAAAGACCAGCTCCACAATGCCATCTCCTCCCATGTAGCCACCATTGGAAGGCACAAGGAGTTGCTTCAAGGGTTCCAGACCTTGGCTGAACGCCATGACCAAGCGCTGAACACGTTGCTGGCGCAATTCCACGGGTTGTCTGTTAGGCAGCCTACCACGACGATAACCTCCCGGCCCCTCAGTAACACGGCTTTTAGCAGCACCACTTCCCCGGGCACCCCAGTTTCCCGGGAACCCCGCTTACCTCCCCCAGAACGCTTCAATGGAGAGGCGGGCATCTGTTGGGCATTTCTCGCTCAATATTTCCTCCTCATCATGCTGCAGCCCTCCTCCTTCCCCCTCTAACTGCTCTAAGATAGCATACCTCATCACGCTGATGTCCGGGAGGGCTCTCGCCTGGGTTACCGCAGTATGGGAACAACAGGCAGCCATGTGCTTCAGCCTGGAGGAGTTTGTGAGGTAAAGAAAGTTTTCTATGCTCCATTGTTGGGCGAGAGGCTGCCCGAAAGTTACTCCAGCTTCGGCAAGACTCCCGCAGTGTGGCACACTATGTGGTGGATTTCCTCATGTTGGCAGCTGAGAGTGCCGCGAACATGGAAGCGCTGTTCAACATGTTCCTGCATGACTATCAGAGGAAGTAAAGGACGAGTTTGTAGCCCGGGAACTACCGATGTATCTCGACTCGCTCATCGCCTTGACCATTCAGATCGATGGGCGACTACGGGAACAAAGAATAGATTTGATTTCACTCGCCCGTCCAAGGATTCCACCTCACCTCTGAGGCATCCCGGAAGTACCCAACTGCTCCGTTGCCGAGAGAACCGGAGGCTACTCAACTTCCCCTGAAAGTCTCCAAAGACTGCAGATTCACCTCTTCCCGGGCCTATGCAACTAGGCAGAGCTAGGCTATCTCCAGCTGAACGGCTATACAAGCTTCATACTTAGAGTTCCCTGTATTGTGGGACTACTGGTCTTTTCGTCTACGTCTGTCCACTAAAAGACAAGGCTCACGCTCACCGGTAGGAGCGAATGGAATCTCACAAACTCTCTCCCCGGTTATCGTCTCTTTCCGCATCTCCAAGGTCATTAGCCCTTCTGCTGTTCATCTTCTGTTGCCCTGTACACTCAGTATACATCTGTTTACATGTTTACAGAATTAAACCCATGTCTCACAGCCCTTTGTCTCCAGTGTATTGACCTTTTGCACCTTTTGCACCCTATTTGGATTACTGACCTCTGCCTACAAATTAATCAGTAAGTAGTTCATTTAAATACATTATATTGCTGGAGTAGTTAAGGCTTCTACACTATAAACAAAAGTATGTGGACACCCTTTCAAATAAGTGGATTCCGCTATTTAAGCCACACCCATTGCTGACAGGTCTATAAAATCGAGCACACAGCCATGCAATCTCGATTGACAAATATTGGCAGTAGAATGGCCCGCACTGAGAGCTCAGTTACTTTCAACGTGGCACCGTCATAGAATGCCACTTTTCCAACAGGTCAGTACATCAAATTTCTGCCCTGCTAGAGCTGTCCCGGTCAACTGTAAGTGCTATTATTGTGAAGTGGAAATATCTAGAAGAAACAACAGCTCAGTCGCAAAGTGTTATGCAACACAAGCTTACAGAACGGGACCGCCGAGCGCTGATGCGCGTAAAAATCGCCTGTCCTTGGTTGCAACACTCACTACCGAGTTTCAAACTGCCTCTGGAAGCAACGTTAGCACACGAGCTGTTCGTCGGAAGCTTCATAAAATGGGTTTCCATGACCGAGCAGCCGTACACAAGTCTAAGATCACTATGCGCAATGCCAAGCATCGGCTGGAGTGGTGTAAAGCTCGCTGGCATTGGAGCAGTGGAATCATGTTCTCTGGAGTGATGAGTCACTTCACCATCTGGCAGTCTGAGGAATAATGGTCTGGGCTGTTTTTCATCGTTCGGGTTAGGCCCCTTAGTTCCAGTGCAGGGAAATCTTAATGTTACAGCATACATTGATATTCTAGATGATTCTGTGCTTCCAACTTTGTGGCAACAGTTTGGGGAAGGCCCTTTCCTGTGTCTGCATGACAATGTCCCCGTGCACAATGCGACGTCCATACAGAAATGGTTTGTCAAGATCAGTGTTAAAGAACTTAACTGGCCTGCACAGAGCCCTGACCTGAACCCCATCGAACACCTTTGGGACGAATTTAAACGCAGACTGCGAGTCAGGCCTAATTGGCCAACGTCAGTGCCTGACCTTGCTAATGCTCTTGTGGCTGAATGGAAGCAAGTCCCCACAGCAATGTTCCAATGTCTAGTGGAAAGCCTTCCCAGAAGAGTGGAGGCTGTTATAGCAGCACAGTGGGTGCCAACTCCATATTAATGCCCATGATTTTGGAATGATATGTTCGACAAGCAGGTGTCCACATACTAATGGTTATGTAGTGTATCTTCTTTGTATGGAGGTCCAGAGAGGACACATTCATTTTTTTAAATTCCCTCATTATGTCGAGGTCATAACTTAATTATCTCATGATCGCTCCATAACAAAAGTTATTTTGTCTAGATCGTGAGATAAACTCTATAAATAGGAGTGGACAGATTGACAGTACGGCTGAAACGCCAGAGCCCGCAGTGGATCAGCACATACGTTTTTATTGATTGCTACACTAAAGGATGGTCACTTTCATACTAACATCATGCTTTCATTCGTGTTTGGAGCTCATCAGTTTAGAAATTAGTATTGTTAGCAAGCTAAATGTCCCTTACCTTGAGCTAACAGCTCTTGGGGCATTTATGCCCTCGTGGGGGCATTTAAGCCCTGAACGATGCCACCCCGAAGACCACAGCCAATCGCATGCAAGCAACAACGTAGCTAAGTTGGCTAGTCTTGTGAACAAGAGAGCAAGCTGGATAGCTAGGTAGTCTTGTTAGCTAGCTAGCTAGCCTGTTATCTGTGCGGGTTGTTAGCTTGCGTAACTGATATGTGTATAATTGTAAAATCATGTTTTACAGATAATATTTAAATTTACAGTATGAGATCTCCATTCAGGCCGATCAGATTAAATTTCAGCCTCAGAGGCTGATAAATCAGGATTGTGCCTTGTAGGCTGTTTTATAGATTTAGCTCCTTTCAGGCAGATTAGCAGTCAGTGCATTATGATTATGATTATTATTATAATTATTATAAGAGTGGGTGCGCTCTATTCCTGGCAGGCTGATCCATTTCAATTGCAGCCTCAGAGGCAAATAAGTCAGGATGTTGCCTGTAGGCTGTCTGCAAGAAGCTTTATATATGAAACAGCCTACAAGGCATCATCCTGACTTATCAGCCTCTGAGGCTGAAATTGAATCTGATCAGCCTGTCAGGAATGGAGATATCATACTGTAAATTTAAATATTATCCATAAAACATGAAGTGTCCCTTATAATTATACACATATCAGTTATGGAAGCTAACAACCAGCACAGATAACAAGCTAGCTAGCTAGCTAACAAGACTACCTAGCTAACTAGTTAGCTCACAAGACTGGCCAAGTTGCCTTGTTCCTTGCATGCGATTGGCTGTGGTCTTGGGGGCGGTACGCAGCCTGAGAGACATGCCGCTTGTCAGGTAACGTTCAAGGCTTAAATGCCCCATGAAAGAGGCAGCCACAGGGCTCTTTGAGGTGGTTCATCTGAACAAATGAATGGATGATGTGTGGTACTTTTGATTATCTTGTGATCACGGCAATATTATCTTGTGATCTCGACAAAACAACTTTAAATATGTAGCGATCACGAGTTAAGTTGTGATCTCGACATAATAAGGGAGATTTATTTATTTATTAAGAAATAATGCAAATGAACCAAGCTCCACTACTGAAATGCCCCCTAAAACAAGTCACAATTTTTATTCATTTAACTTTCAACTTCAAAAGGACATGGCTTGTAAAGTTCCAGCTGCAGAGAGTGTTGTCGACACTTGCAAAGAGCTACGCATTTGAAGCTGATCTGCACTTAGAATTGAGGAATTAAAAACTATGGCCTAGAGAAAGATTAGTCCGCCGAGAGTGAAAACTAATTTAACATCATCCAGCCACTGTGGAAATCTGTTTTTACACCTCATGATCACCGGGGCAACATCAGATCAGCATGAAATGCACGTTTTAGTGGTTTATTGAGTCAGGCCACTGTCTGTCCATCTTGGCACAGCCTCACTAATTGCCTGTTCCATTATATACAACGTTTGATGTCAATTCAGTTTATACTTTGGAGCTGAGTTTGACCACTCAACTAAAGCATTTATCCTACAACTATAACATTATATGTATTGAAAGAAAAGTATGAAACACAACTTGTAATGAACACCCACAAATCAAAGTAGTCATCTAGTATTACACCCATAATCTGGTTTGTTATGCTGCTTCAATATGCACCACAATGTCTATTCTCTATGATACTACACATTCAAAGCATGACCATGGTTGAATGGCATTGGAATGTGGTGTTGAGTTATGCTCCTGTGTGGCTGTCAGCGTGTCACTCTACCACACAGCGATCCATACGAATGACTGGCTACAATAGATCCAACAGACAGGAAGCCTACCCAGTGGCCTCTTTTCTCTCCATAGCTAGAGACAATAATACAAGAGTCCCATTGTATAATCAGCAGCACATTGATCCATGGCCGTCTAGCCTGTAGCAAATGTATTAGCCTCCCAAAAACGTCACACACTTGACAGGACAAGACTATAATGAACACTTTGAAAAATACTTTTCTCATCGAGACAGAGAGAGATTTTTCTTCAGCCATTGTATGGATGTAGCCAGAAGGAAATAAAACCTTAATGATGCAATGTTGATGGAATGTCGAGTGTTTATTGACTGTTTCATTGTACATATAAATCCACACTGCATAACCATGTAGTGCAGAACATACTGTAGATACAACACTTCCATGATTGCATAGGAAAACAGTTGGGTCATAATGGTCATATTTCACATGATTGTTCATTCAATACTGTTACTGTTACTTGGCCATCTTGTCCTTTTTAGGCCACAAACAGGACGAAAGCCTGTTTTTTTTAACTTTATATTTTCCTGAAAAAATAAGAACTTTAAGCAAGAGGGTCATAAAAAGACCTGATCCACTGTCTGCGTGTAAGCCTCCATGCATGCATTTATGTGTGTATGTCTGTGTCCTATGATTACATGTCCTATTTGAAACATGTCGACCGTTCATGCGAAAATACCCACAGCAGGGATGAGAAATACTCCTAGCCGGTCTTGGCAGAAAGTGACATTGAATGAATGTTCAAATAGCTACACACAAGCCCGAAAATCACATGCTCAGGCTGATATGCATCTTATGAAAGAAATATCGTTCATCATTTTCATCTCAGTGCACCCCCTTCCGCGACCACGGTGACACGGTTGTGCGCTGAATAATAATAATACTGGGGATGGGACCTGATAAATGAGAGCTGATAAATCAACAACATAGCAGGCACAGGGAGAGAGGCGGAACAGCTCTGTCGGAACAGAAGAGAGGGCAGGCCATTCTGTTGCTGTTCTGTACTTATCTGTGTGGAGACAATCGAGGCTGTAGATTGTAGATCAAGGATGGCTGTTTGTTTGATCACTGCTCTATAGTCTTTGACTTTAATGGAACAGGTCTCTTTCTCTCTCTCTCTGGGGATAATTATTATACTCCGTGGGGTTAGCACTCACAGCTATTGGTCCTGCAGCATGACTCGGCGGTAGCAAACCAATAGGTACACACAAATGAAAGCATTTGTCTATCTTCTTATTTGTATTCTCTCTCTCTATTATTCCATTGGGCTAGCATCCTCAGCTGTTTTCACACAGCTACCAGTCTTCTGACGACTCATACAGAATTAACAATTAAAAATCTATGGCTATGGGATTGACACCTCATAAACGAATGGGTCGATACAGAGACAAACGAAAGAATGTACATGTATCTCACCCTCCGCGTTAGCTCTGAACAGTGAACTATAACACACTTGCTTATTCATTTTATGGCGTCCGCAGGGCGTGGGATGTGTAAGAAATTTGCTCTCTGCTTGTGGGGCCTGGATTTTATGTCAATAGTTCTGGAAGCATCCATCTTCCCGGGTCCACCAAAGGTCACAGGCTGCATAGTTTAGCAGCTGGTTTGCATCTGATTCCCCATGCTAAGGCTGGGACCCACAACACTGTGACTATGGCTGCAACACTTGTTCAGCCATCCAGACAGACAGGGAGCCAAAGCTAGAGCCAGGGTAGCTCTCTCTCTCTGTCTCTCCCTATCTCTATGATGGTCTTTGGAGAGTACGGGGAATGAGTGCATGCAGTATTTCCCTGTGTATTTGGAGCTAGTGCTTGTCCCAAATAACTGAACTTATACATAACTCCCTTGAGTTAACAATGTAGATATTGTATCTAATATGCAAAGATAACACAGTGAATAGTGCTGGCAGATCTACTCTGTCACATTCATAAATGAAAAATAGCTATTATTTACATTAAGCCAGGTTTAGTCAGGATTTAACTACAGCTCGAAATAGCAGCGAATAAACAACTATATATTTATAGTGTTGTGCATCTTTAATTTGTCCTTTTCATGTCTGCACAACATGTCAGATGTTCAAGACATCAGTGTCATCCCACTTAACGTTAATTGTTCTTGCAAATATTGATCTACAGAGGTATGTGCATTTAACAATATTGCTATTTTCATCCATTTAATGTCAGCTACGATGTGCAAATGAAATATTCCTTCATATACAATTAATTTGCATGTCCGAAAAGAAACAAATGCTGAACTTACATTACCCATTGCTGCTTCTTAAACTGCATTGCCAAAACATTACCCATAACTATTCCCTATTTCTGAAAAGTATTTTTCCCCTCAAACAAATCCCTACTACCGAACTCTTACATTAGGTGTCACTAACCCCGTTTACAAATGGTGCTGACACACACATCCC
This sequence comes from Oncorhynchus kisutch, assembly GCF_002021735.2. Lineage (NCBI taxonomy): Eukaryota > Metazoa > Chordata > Actinopteri > Salmoniformes > Salmonidae > Oncorhynchus > Oncorhynchus kisutch. The sequence continues at coordinate 17,659,413 of NC_034200.2, read as the reverse complement.
TTGTCCTGATCTTGTCCACAATTTGATTGTGCCCACAATTTTAAGACAGGTACATACACGATTAAAAAACGCATCGTTGTCTGATCGTAATCAGATCATCCTGACCACCTCCGGAGGTAGTCAGGGACCCCTTTGTATCTGGATTTAATTCAAGTGTAAACAGATCTGGATGGTCAAGCCATTTAAATTATCATTACACTGGTCTCTAAAATCATTGACAGGGAGCACCATTGACTTAAAATAAATAAATAAATATTATTTTGAAAGAATATCTGTAAAAACATCTGCATACAGGGAGGCACCAGGAAATCTGGTCACAATGTGGGCACAATGGATGGATAAGAGACACATTTTAGCACCATGTGTAGACGTGACAAGCCTCAATTAGATAGTGATTGGATCATATTGATCAAATCACAAAACCCACATGTTAGCACAAGGTGTAACCAGGCTACTCACTCAATATCATCACATACAAAATAACCAGAGTAATATCCTATTTGCTGCGTGGTCAATTGGATTTAGCTTGACTGCAAGGCGTGGCCCAGTTGTAATGCTCCCATGGCTGTACCAGTATAGTATGATGGAGGGAGTGCCTGTGAAAGCAGTGAAGGAGCAGCCTTCACATGTCTCAGGCTTCTCTGGTTGAGATTGCCCTGCATTCCTCTGGGGATAATCCATGTTATGAAATTGAAGTGCAGCATCGGAACATAAATGATTTCCCCCCCCCCCCCCCCGTGGGGTTTAAACAGTGAACACGATTTGTACATCAAGACGATGGGCGGAAGAGGAGGTGTGCCTGTAAATGAGAGTAGCGATGGAGAAGACATCCTCAACGGTTTCCTGTACTGGTACATTTACAGCACAGCAGTTAAAAGGTGAAAGGGGTAGGGGGTTGTACCATGTACCTATACTGGAACATATGGTACAGAACACTTTGTACCTTCACTAATGGCATGAGAGGAGGATGTGAACTATCAACTCAGATCAAGCTGATTTTAAGCAGAAAGCTTATATCATATCAACAGCGACTAGCTAGCCGATGTGTGTCAGTCTGCTTTTGGCATCAGCCTCCATTGTTTGATAAAGCCCTGGGCATTAGAAAACTCTTTCCATTAGCCCAGTGAGTTACCATCAACCACATCCACTCCTGCAGGGGCCAGACCATTCTTAGCACAGCGGTGGGGAAAGGAGCTCTGAGCTGGCATAAATTAGAGGTTAAATCTGAATGTTAACACAAAAAAAGGAACCACATGAAAACTCCAACCTGTCTGAAAACCTCAATGTTAAAGGAAGTGACCTACTGTATGGTGAACCAAATCTGACTCAGCTCTAGCTAAGAACTTTACTCCTACTTCCTAGGGAATAGAAAATAACCCCCTGGTCACACCACATCATTTCAATGTGGATAATTGGGTAGTATTCGGTTGAGACTTTGATCAATGAGATTACAACCTATATTCACCCACTCAAAAAGACAGCCAAAAGCTAGTTGAATTCCCAATGTGTTATCAAAATGCTTTCAACCATCTAAAAGCCTAACCAAATTCCCATGACAAAACATTGTCTGATTTTTGGTTGAGTTGTCACCCTAATGTGTATCTCTGTGATATCAACCATTTAAAAGTACAGTAAAGGACAACTGGGAATACAATGTCAGATATTTTATTTATTGATACAACAGATTAATGTGTTACTTATCGCTGTCTTTCATCTCATAACAGAACCAAATGACCTGGATTGCAATTGAGATGACATTACAAGTACATGGAGTACATGAAAGTGATCCATGCCAATTGAGATTCTGCGCAGATCTCTACAGACCTGCGATGACCTATGTATGCTATCTAGAACATGCACACGTTATAATGATTACATAATATCAATGTATAGTTACAGTAACCTCAAAATGTAGCCATGTTACTGTTTTTAAGGTTGAATCTGAGCAAACCCATTTGTTAGAAAAATAATGACGTGAATATTATTTGTTATCTTGTCGACAACTTCATAGGATATTTATTGTATTTCAAAAGTGATACTCAATTGTGTTTAGTTGTCAACGTAACCAAATATCAACATTTGAAGGGGCTTTATCTTCTGATTGGATAGTTCCTTCCATCTGTGCCACTGTCTGACATTAATTCCAGTTTGTCTACAAATTAATAATTAATATGTTGGATTCAAGTCTCCATCTCAACCAAAAATCTAAGTAGGACGAAATTAAATCAAATCAAACTTTAAGTCCACTTCAAGTAAAGTTTAATTTGATTTAGTCCTATTATTTTTACTTAGATTTTTGGTTGAACTGGGGACTTGATCCTAGATATAAATAATTCATCTGAAAACAAACTGGAATTAAAGCCAGACTAAGTCAGTGGCACAGATGGAACAGTCTAAGCAGGAGATACATCTCCTTCAAATCTTGATATTTGGTTGGGTTGACAACCAAACACAATTCAATATCAGTAAATATCATTACATTTTGAAATCAACCAGAGCTTGAAACTCTAGGCCTGTTGTTTTGTCTATTTCTTGTTGAATCCTGGGTTGAATTTAAGATAGTTGTTGATGATTATATAGTCCTAAATAGTATAATTGATGAAATATGAAAGATAAATTATGGTCACATTTCATTTGCTCTGTTAAACCTACCCTTTGGAATGACTTCGATAGCAACATTGAATCTAATAAAGCAATACTTTGAGATTTTGGCAATGAGGCTCTTTATCTACTTCCCCAGAGTCATGAACTCGTGGATACCATTTTTATATCACTGCTCTGAGTTTGAAGGAAGTTACTAACTAGTGCTTCGCGCAATTGCTAACTGACTGGAAGTCTATGCTTACGCTAACTGGACACAGAGGCATACAAATGGGTCCATGAGTTCATCTGACACTGGGGAAGTAAATATAGGTCTCATTGCCAAAATCCCTTTTAGTGGAGATTCCCAAACAATCATTTTCACCATAGAACATTGGTTACAGTCAGTGACAAATATCAAAAGCTGGGCTTGGTTAAAACCCTGGATGGGAGAACAAAAGGTAGCTGTAGATAAATAAATTCTCCACTAGGAGACAATTGCCCAGACAATTGTTTTCTTCATTCCGATTGTGGATACAAAGTTGAAGATCTAACACTGTTTTAAATGTACAAAGTCAACACATTTTACACAAGGTTTGTCTATGTGGAATTTTGGTTCCCATGATGACGTAATCGTGTGGTAAATATTTTACCCTTTTTTCTGATCCAATGTATTTTACATGTAGAATCCACTTCACAATACTTAGAAAAACATTGATTTAACGAGTTGGCACCCAGTGGGAACGTAGTCCAAGGAAATGTGGGAGTATAAGAGTACATTACTGAATATGTGATATGTGCACCATGCAGTTTAGAAATAACAATAAACTGAGTCGGTTCATGTGGAGTTAGCTAGTAACATTAGAAAACCTGTGTCATAGAGGAACAATACAGTTGTAGCAAGTAATATAGTATATCTGATATAAGACATGCAAGCAAACCCACAGCAGTTGATTACCAGTTAAAAGACAGGGAATAATTACCTCTGCTGAATAACAAAAGCCAACTAAGGTTCAAAAGACCACCAATTATGATATTATTTCATTGTATTCCATAGCAAGTCTTCCAAACCAACTACTGTCTAATTACGCTGAAGTAATGAGGCATGTCCAGTCCACCTCTGATTGGCTGAGCATAATCCACTCCCTGAACTACAAGTCCCAGTGGAGCAAAGCGGAGGGGAGAGAGCAAGGGTAGTATTGAGAGGAAGGCTAATGATTGACTGACATTTCAGAACAGTAGTTAGTATGACAACCTTCCGTCTCTCCTTCTCTCTCTTTTTTTCTCACCCCATTTCCCACAGTCCCAGGAGACCAGCATACATGCACATCCCCTGAGGGGAGAGAGAGCCCTGCTCGGCTGAGTGTTCTTCCTAACACTAAGTCAGAGAGCTTGATCCTCTCTGGACTGTTGTGAATTCCAGAACCAGGCAGAAAACAGCTGGGAGTAGCTGATCGATATGGCCTTGATGACCTCGAAAAAGCTCCAAAGACATAGGAAGAAATACACTGAATATCTGTTTTATGCCCTCTGACTATTGCACCTACAGTATATACTGTATACGTATTTAAATATACACTCAGGGGCAAGTTAATTAGGTACACCAGTCCGTTCACGAAAATGGAATGCTCCAACAGACAGTGAGTCACGTGGCTCGCTATATAAAGCTGGCAGACAGTCATCGAGGCATTCAGTTACTGTTCGATTGAACATTAGAATGGGGAAAACAATTGACCTAAGCAACATTGAGCATGGTATGATCGTCGGTGCAAAGCGAGCCGGATCAACTATCTCAGTATTTCCGTCCTGGGCTTTTCAGACATAACCTTGTCTAGGGTTTATTGAGAATTATGTGACAAACAAAAAGCATCCAGCCAGTGGCAGCCCTGTGGGTGAAAACAGCTCGATGATGAGAGAGGTCGAAGGAGAATGGCAACAATCGTGCAAGCTAACAGGCGGGCCATGAACAGACAAATAACGACTCACTACAACAGTAGTGTGCAGAACGACATCTCGGAATGCACAACTCGTCGATCCTTGTCATAGATGGGCTATTGCAGCAGACGACCACACCGGGTTCCACTCCTATCAGCTAAAAACAAGAAGAAGTGGTTCCAGTGTGCACGCGATCACCAACATCGGACATTTGAGGAATGGAAAATCATTGCCTGGTCCGACGAATCCCAGTTCCTGTTGCGTCGTTCTGATGGCAGAGCCAAGACTTGGCGAAAGCCGCATGAGACCAATCCTGCCTGATGTCAACAGTACAGGTTGGGAAATGTTTTCCTGGCACACATTAGGTCTCTGGATACTAAATGAGCAACGATTGAACGCCACAGCATATCTGAACATTGTTGCTGACCAAACCTAATTGAGCATCTTTGGAATGAGATGAAATGGGCTGTAGTCGCAGCATGAATGTTTTGCCAGTCAATCTGCAGCATCGGTCAATAATCGCATCAGCATGGACCAACATCCCTGTGCAACGTTTCCGACACCTTGTAAAATCCCTGCCCCAGAGAATTCGGGCGTAACTAATAATCTGGCCACTGAGTGCATATGGGCTATTCTAGATATTGCATCTCTATATTTCAAACTGAAAACTCAAGTTCACTCAAGTACACTCATGCATGGCTACTCGTATTTACTGTAAACAAACGTTTATGAATGAATAAAGAGACAGTCGTTAGCTCAAAAATTGGCATTTTATTCGGATGGTTGGTGGGTCAGAGATGTATAATTTGTTTTCCAGTACATATGATTATCCACAAAGCTTCAGACAAAAACCTTTTCCAGTCTTAAAGCTGATTCAGTAATTAGTGCCAATGGTGCCACAACATCCCACCCACCCCCTTTTTGGTACAAATTCAAACAGTTGTGCTGACAAGATTGCAATTTTTTTATTATTATTTTTTGCCGTTTTTCTTCATTTTATACAAAAGACTTCACTTCTACACATTTAATGTCACACGGTTTTAATTTTTTTGCTTTGTAAATACATTTTGGAAATAACTTTTTTCATAATTTTTGTTGTCGTGAAAAGATAAAAACATGCAAAAACATTAATTTGTAGTCCAAATGATACATTTACAAGTTCAGAACTTTTTGCACTTCTTCATAGACTACAGAAGAAGAAAAATATATATGTACACACATTTTCTTCACCGTGAATTAAAAGTTGAACGTACCAGATGATGACTAAGGCAAATGAAGTGTACACGGATTAGAACAAAATAAACAGTTGTTGTTTTTATAAAATACTACACCACTTCAGAAATAAAGGAAAACAAACATATTCTGCTACAAAAGTATTATTTACGACTCCCTTTAGTTGCAACCAGCTGAATAAGTTTAATTTTTTTGTGAAAACATTCTACATTTCTAGAGTACTGTACAGTGCTGTTCTCAGTTGATTCTCCCCATCCAAGCTAATAAGGATCCTTCATCATCTAAGTTATTCATCTTTGTAATTCACTTAAATAATCCTTGTTCAACAAACAGCCGTATTGTGTAACCAAAAAAAGCATGTAGAAGCATACCATAGTTTAACATACTTTCTTATGTTTTGAAATCACTCCAAAAGTCAGTACCATTAAAGCCTTGAACATAAAACTAATCATTCAGATCCCAAAAATGTACAAAAAGGCACATTATATCCCAGTGCTTCTGTACTGTGAAATTCAAGTGTAACTGAGCGCGCTCAATATCAACGATCCAAACAGTGACAGTTCACCAATGTTCCCTCCCCTTCTCCAAAACTGGACTGCACTTCAGCGTATGCCTAAGCCTTCAACAAGCATATGTATGCGTAGACTACAACAATAAGCCTAGATTGGTTGTTTTTTGAAAATATTTCTGAATTAAGTTTACATTTTTTTGAACTTTTCTGTCATTGTTCCTGTCACCACTCTTTCAGGGGAATATCGGTAATCGGAAGCTGTCCACATCCATTGAGAGGAAAACAAAATATATTTTCTCTTTTCCTGGGTTCACCATTCTTTGTCGTCTTGTTTTTTTACGTCTTGCACATCCTGTGTCCTAGTCGTCGCTCCCTCCGTACATGTCTGCGAGTTTTCTGAAGCGAGGGCCCCAATCGTTGAGGTAATCGTAGTCCTGGTCCCCTCCGCTGCTGGAGGAGTTGAGAGAGCTTAGGGAGCCGGCTGTGGAGCCACTGCCTTCATAGTCGAACACCAGCAGGGAGTCGTAGGGCGGGGCTGTGGGGTCGTTGTCTGCTGCCTTAAGTCCCTGGATGGATGGGAGAAAAAAAAACACAGTTAGATGAGTGAGGAGATTAAGGCCAGCCAGTCCAACATGACCAAACCCTGTCTGACAATAGCTACCAGACACCATTCACATTCACAGGCATGTTCTTATCCCATACTGCCACCTAAATAGGCTAATATTAACAGGCTAGCATTTCCTAATGTTTTCCTCCCTTCTACATGTTTAGGAAATCAGGTCCTTTTCATGGATTAAGACCGGCTCTAATTTCCCACTGAGTGTCCATCTGCAGCGAAGCGTTTTGGCTTTGATTCTCCCTGATATTTTTGGCATGCAGGATTATCCAGGACTTTATCAAAAGCTGAGATTTAGCATGACCGCCTGACCAAATGCCTCAGCTCACTGATGACTTAGCCTGGCCCTCCCCCTCCTCAAACCTCCATCACTCCAATGTCCACGGGCGCTGCCTGAGGGGCTTGGAAGGCTGAGAGGAGGAGATTGCTGTAGTGGCACTGACAATATGCCAGCTTTCACCACCACACTCTGGTCCCTGGTACAGTACTACATGCCCACTCCATTTCGTGTGTTCAAGTATTGCTCCCCAAAACTAGGAATGAGCCCTGGGGTGTGTGTGTGTGTGTGTGTGTGTGTGTGTATGTTCCATTAGTGTGTGTGTTTCAGAGTGTGGGGTGCAATGGGGGGGTTTCCATTTTGAAGATTGTGCTTAACATTCCCAGAAGCTCTCGTAGCAGTGTGAGAGGTCCTTATGGATTGCTATTGATTTCCAAACCCATTCCTTAACGGTACTCTAGAGACTTGATGGATTGCTAATCTAGCACAGGAGATGTGCTTTGGCCATGAAGAGCATTGGGCCCAGTCCCGAATTCAACATCTTCTCATTGCGAGTGAGAACATCTAACAAATGAGAACTGAATGAAAAGAAACAGAGCACAACACAAAGAAACAAACGAGCCACTAGGCTCATTGGAAACATGTCAGAGATATATTTGAACTCCATTTTGTAGTTCTCTCTCTCTCTCTCTCTCTCTCTCTCAAAAAAAGGATAGATTGAAACAAAGTGCCCAGATGCTTAGTGATTATTTTCCACTTCTTAGCCTTTGTTAAATGTTTGCTCAGGGCTGTGGTGCTGATAATTTGGTGGGAAATATGACAGATGGATTGTTCATTACAATTACAGCCATCACTGCTCTGATGGATAGAGCCCCATCCGGCACAACCACCACTCCACTGGGAGTGTGACAAGGTTAGCCAATCACAGAGCTTCACCCTCGTAAAAACATTGTGCTGCCCTGTCCTCCCCTGACTTCACCCTCTGCTCCACTGCTCACAAAACAGGTCTCATATTGAATTTAATAACATCCTATTCAGAGATTTGCGGGGTAAGTTTCTCTGTTTATTTCCCCTGATTAGAAACAAACTGTAGTATTGTCACTGTGAATATGGGGGTTCAGAGTGTAACAAAGTGTGGAAATGTTGACTTGAAAAACTTTTTGCCCCAATAACACTTTATTTGAATCTTTAATCTGTGTGAACTTTTTGTCCAGCACCTGTGGCCAACAAAAGGTTATGTAAGGTGAGGCTGATTTCCCAAACATTACCTCCCGGAGTGGGAACAGACTAAAAGCTGGATAATAGGCTATTGTTTGGCCACTCTGGGAGGCTAAATTCTTGGGTCGATTTGCTTACCTGCCCATTTTTTGAATTAACTGCCAAAGGCTCTGTGGGCATGGGGTTGTGTGTGCACTCCAGACTTTGAGCCCAGACACATCACCCCAGCCCCACCCCTTCTCCCTGAGCAACCAGGTCAGATTCCAACCCCAATGAAGACAGGACATAAACCAGCTGCCGGCAGGGGGCAGTAGATAGAATCTACGAGGACCACCTGTGTGTGTTTGTGTGTGCGGATGAGTGTGAGTGTGCGTGTGCGTGTGCATGTGCATGTGATGGGAAACAGGCTGACATGTACTGCCTGCAATGTGGATGTCTGGGTCAGGATGCTCTGGCCCACAACATCCTGCTGTCCTTGTACAGAAACAATACGTAAAACAGCAGACCTGTCTCTGCTCCAATAAGTATTGCAGTTTTTTTACGCACTGGACAAAACACTCAAACTGAGCGGACAAGAGCATTAAGTGTTTTCAGGAATTTTTCTGAGAGAGCGAGGGAGGGGGAGTGGGAGAGAAATAGCGCGAGTAGGGGAGTTCTAATCTAAAAACATGGGAATAGGCCAACAACTGGGGGAGAGAGAGAAAGAGAGAACTCCATTTTGGATACAGTGAAAGTCTTGTCTGTTGGAGCTGGTGAAAAATACATGACCGTTCTTTTCATTTTACATCCCCCCTTCAACACTGGAGTCAATGGTGCCCTGAGGCAAGCGAGGCCATGAAGGAACAGAACAGGGCACCTCTATGGAAAAGGCAATGTGCTGTTCTCTGTCTCATCCCACTAGATCTCTACAGAGAGACGTCTAAAACTATTACCCCTTCCGATTCTTCTGCACAGCTAAGAGAAACACAATTATCTCCAAGTGAATAATATTATAACTAAATTGGACACATTATAAATACTGTATTTTTGTCAGAAAACCAAAAAAGCGATGATCTCCTATTTGTGGACAATTTCCATAAGGGACAGATACAAATTTACTTGGGGGGAGTGGCTGGTCCAACTCAAGGTGTCATAAAATAAAATGCACCCCCCTCCCCAACGTAACAAATATGTTAACATGACCCTCCCCTTGTATTGTAAAATAAATTGAACACCCTCCCCCTCATAGAACTAACTCAAAATGATGTTTACGACCACAAATAACAATAACTGTAGCGACCCTGTGTTTATAAACGTGGATATAGACTTTGCCACTTAAGCATGTTTTTGTGGCACAGTCGATGCCACACAGAGCTATGGGCCAGAAGGTTGAGGGATCGCCACGATCAGAGCTGGTTGCAGACATTGATCAGCTAGGGCAAAGTCAGACTTTGAACATTTTGATGCCATATTTATAATTATATAAAATATATGCAACCAATTTTCCACCAACAGGTTTCTGTGCCAATGCACCACACAACCAATAGACAAAGCATACCGACATCAGGCACTTCAATATAATGGTTGCATTGTCAACACCACAATTAATAGACTATGTCAATCTTGATGAACAGAAAATACATCCCTTCCTACCTTGTAGGCTGACCGAGTATCATGTCATGAAACTTTTGGTGTTTTGTAACAGATGTCTTTTTCCATTCATCACAGTTTGGAATGGTTGATTGATTTTATTTGTCAGTGAAAAAAATACATACAGTTGAAGTCGGAAGTTTACATACACTTAGGTTGGAGTCATTAAAACTAGTTTTTCAACCACTCCACAAATTTCTTGTTAACAAACTATCGTTTTGGCAAGTCGGTTAGGACATCTACTTTGTGCATGACACAACCTGAAAGGCCGCTCAGCAAGGAAGAAGCCACTGCTCCAAAACCGCCATAAAAAAGCCAGACTACGGTTTGCAAATGCACACGGGGACAGAGATCGTACTTCTTGGAGAAATGTCCTCTGGTCTGATGATATAAAAATAGAACTGTTTCACCATAATGACCATTGTTATGTTTGGAGGAAAAGGGGGGAGGCTTGCAAGCCGAAGAACACCATCCCAACCGTGAAGCACAGGGGTGGCAGCATCATGTTGTGGGGGTGCTTTGCTGCAGGAGGGAATGGTGCACTTCACAAAATATATGGCATCATGATGTAGGAAAATTATGTGGATATATTGAAGCAACATCTCAAGACATGAATCAGGAAGTAAAAGCTTGGTCACAAATGTGTCTTCCAAATGGACAATGACCCCACGCATACTTCTAAAGTTGTGACAAAATGGTTTACGGACATTAAAGTCAAGGTATTTAAGTGGCCATCACAACGCCCTGACCTCAATCCCATAGAAAATGTGTGGGCAGACCTGAAAAAACATGTGCGAGCAAGGAGTACTACAAACCTGACTCAGTTACACCAGCTCTGTCAGGAGGAATGGGCCAAAATTCACCCAACGTATTGTGGGAAGCTTGTGGAAGGCTACCTGAAACGTTTGACCCAAGTTAAACAATTTAAAGGCAATGCTACCAAATACTAATTGAGTGTATGTAAACTTCTGACCCACTGGGAATGTGATGAAATGTGAATCTAAGTGTGCGTTCTCTAATTCTCTCCGTCTCTCTCTCGGAGGACCTGAGCCCTAGGACCATGCCCCAGGATTACCTGACATGATGACTCCTTGCTGTCCCCAGTCCACCTGGCCGTGCTGCTGCTCCAGTTTCAACTGTTCTGCCTTCTTATTATTCGAACATGCTGATCATGTATGAACATTTGAACATCTTGGCCATGTTCTGTTATAATCTCCACCCGGCACAGCCAGAAGAGGACTGGCCACCCCACATAGCCTGGTTCCTCTCTAGGTTTCTTCCTAGGGAGTTTTTCCTAGCCACCGTGCTTCTACACCTGCATTGCTTGCTGTTTGGGGTTTTAGGCTGGGTTTCTGTACAGCACATTGAGATATCAGCTGATGTACGAAGGGCTATATTAATTAATTTGATTTGATTTGATTTGATGAAAGAAATAGAAGCTGAAATAAATCATTCTCTCTACTATTATTCTGACATTTCACATTCTTAAAATAAAGTGGTGATCCTAACTGACCTAAGACAGGGAATTTTTACTACGATTAAATGTCAGGAATTGCGAAAAACTGAGTTGAAATGTATTTGGCTAAGGTGTATGTAAACTTCCGACATCCGACTGTGTAGTCAAAGACTTTTAAAGTGACCAGGATTGCACCATAAAATTGGGGAATTATTTCCATTGTGGTCAATTCTTTTTTTTTTTACATAAATACATTTACAATTACATTCACTGGACTAGTGCACTTGAGTCTTTAGGGTGTATATAGCTAGGTTCCATCCAATTGGTGACAGACTTTCATGCAAATATTCTAATATCCCCATAAAAACATTATGGCAGTTCATAGTTTCCATTTGGAGAATTTGGTGCTGGACAACATACAGGGACATTTGAGAAGTTTTATGGACATCCATATGCATTCAGATCCAACCTAGTACAGCCAGCGACATAAATAAACACCGTCTGTGATTTATTTAGAATTTAAGGCACACTGAACCAGCATGACTGCCACAGCGTTCTGCAGCGATACGCCATCCCATCTGGTTTGCACTTAGTGGGACTATCGTTTGTTTATCAACAATGACCCAACACACTTCCAGGCTGTGAAAGGGCTATTTGACCAACAAGGAGAGTGATGGAGTGCTGCATCAGATGACCTGGCCTCCACAATCACCCAACCTCAAACCAATTGAGATGGTTTGGTTTGGGATGAGTTGGACCGCAGAGTGAAGAAAAAGCAGACAACAAGTGCTCAGCATATGTGGGAACTCCTTCAAGACTGTTGGAAAAGCATTCCAGGTGAAGCTAGTTGAGATAATGCCAAGAGTGTGCAAAGCTGTCATCAAGGCAAAGGGTGGCTACATTGAAAAATCTAAAATATATTTAGATTTTTTAAATACTTTGGTGGTTACTACATGATTCCATATGTGTTATTTCATAGTTGTGATGCCTTTAATATTATCCTACATTGCAGAAAATAGTAAAAATAAAGAAAAGCTCTTGAATGAGTAGGTGTTCTAAAACGTATCATTCAATTTTCTATCATAATATTTTGTATAAAGATACGCATTATATTGTTAGATTATAGGAGTAACTTTGGTAGGCAGTCTTCCTCACCTCATGTTCAACTGTGGGAGTCAGTTGGAGCGCCAGGGCACACTGCCTTCATATCATAGGCCTGCAGCAGCTAAAGCTTAATAATAGCCACACCATACCAAACCTTCACTAACGTTTCTAAACTTTATTAGGGTAATATCAAAAGTAAGTAAAGCCATTGTTCATAGGGAAAATACAAGCAGAACAGCGAATGTAAATCAGGGAAAAAACGCACTACCCTCCCCTGTGTCCAATAAAATAAAATAAAACATTTCGATCTGTCCCTAAGGAAACACTATACAGGCAGTTGTAAATGCAAAAGGGAAAATTAATTCATGAATTTAATTTCCCATTAACCTTTCATGTCTGTGTGCGTCTGTTCTGTTTCAATCAATACTTGCATGAGTACAGGGAGAGAGATTAGCTAAATAAACCTTCAAATGTGAAGCCTGCATCATCTGCTTCAGCTGCTTTCCTTTATTTTGAAGTATTCACTTCATTAAATTAAATATTTATACCTCTACCCCTAACCATGAGTGTTTATGAAATCATTCTCTAAATATTCCTGATTTAGAGAATGACGAAGCCATCTCCTGTGGCATTATTCTAGATGCAGATGTTTAACCGTGAGAAGATTAGTGTGTTTGTTTATTGTTTATTTGTTTACCTCGTTGATGAAGTCTCCGATGTCCCCGGGGTGCGGGGCTGCTGACCTTATGGGGTACTGGGGCTCAGGGTGCAGCGGCCTCTCGTCCATACGCCGGATCCCAACGGGCTTGATGGTGTCCGGCTCTATCGTGTCGGGCTGCTGAAGCTGGCTCAGGTCATAATCCTGGAGGGGAGAGGGAGAGGAGGGACAGATGGGAGTCAGCAAGAAGCCAGAGACAAGTGGAGATCCACACAGAGCAGAGTCCCCACAAAGACCTAGACCCTGATCCATACACACATTGGCAGACCTCCCTACCTAGACCAATACACACATGGGCAGACCTCCCTATCTAGACCAATACACACATGGGCAGAGCTCCCCAGACCAATACACACATGGGCAGAGCTCCCTACCTAGACCAATACACACATGGGCAGAGCTCCCTACCTAGACCAATACACACATGGGCAGAGCTCCCCAGACCAATACACACATGGGCAGAGCTCCCTACCTAGACCAATACACACATGGGCAGAGCTCCCCAGACCAATACACACATGGGCAGAGCTCCCTACCTAGACCAATACACACATGGGCAGAGCTCCCTATCTAGACCAATACACACATGGGCAGACCTCCCTACCTAGACCAATACACACATGGGCAGAGCTCCCTATCTAGACCAATACACACATGGGCAGACCTCCCTACCTAGACCAATACACACATGGGCAGAGCTCCCTACCTAGACCAATACACACATGGGCAGACCTCCCTACCTAGACCAATACACACATGGGCAGAGCTCCCTATCTAGACCAATACACACATGGGCAGACTTCCCTACCTAGACCAATACACACATGGGCAGAGCTCCCTACCTAGACCAATACACACATGGGCAGACCTCCCTATCTAGACCAATACACACATGGGCAGAGCTCCCTATCTAGACCAATACACACATGGGCAGAGCTCCCTACCTAGACCAATACACACATGGGCAGACCTCCCTATCTAGACCAATACACACATGGGCAGAGCTCCCCAGACCAATACACACATGGGCAGAGCTCCCTACCTAGACCAATACACACATGGGCAGAGCTCCCTACCTAGACCAATACACACATGGGCAGAGCTCCCTACCTAGACCAATACACACATGGGCAGACCTCCCTACCTAGACCAATACACACATGGGCAGAGCTCCCTATCTAGACCAATACACACATGGGCAGAGCTCCCTACCTAGACCAATACACACATGGGCAGACCTCCCTATCTAGACCAATACACACATGGGCAGAGCTCCCCAGACCAATACACACATGGGCAGAGCTCCCTACCTAGACCAATACACACACGGCCAGAACTTCCTACCTCGACCAATACACACACGGCCAGAACTTCCTACCCCGACCAATACACACACGGCCAGAACTTCCTACCTCGACCAATACACACACGGCCAGAACTTCCTACCTCGACCAATACACACACGGCCAGAACTTCCTACCCCAACCAATACACACATGGGCAGATCTCCCTACCCAGACCAATACACACACGGGCAGAACCCCCTACCTAGACCAATACACACACGGGCAGAACCCCCTACCTAGACCAATACACACATGGGCAGAACCCCCTACCTAGACCAATACACACACGGGCAGAACCCCCTACCTAGACCAATACACACACGGGCAGAACCCCCTACCTAGACCAATACACACACGGGCAGAACCCCCTACCTAGACCAATACACACACGGGCAGAACCCCCTACCTAGACCAATACACACACGGGCAGAACCCCCTACCTAGACCAATACACACACGGGCAGAACCCCCTACCTAGACCAATACACACATGGGCAGAACTTCCTACCTAGACCAATACACACATGGCCAGAACAGAATAAGATCCAGCTAGACTAATCACACATGGACAGAATTCCCTACCTACGCTGATACACACATGGGCAGATCTCTCTACCTAAACCAATACACACACATAGGCCATATG
The DNA here is from genome assembly GCF_002021735.2 of Oncorhynchus kisutch. Taxonomy (NCBI): domain Eukaryota; kingdom Metazoa; phylum Chordata; class Actinopteri; order Salmoniformes; family Salmonidae; genus Oncorhynchus; species Oncorhynchus kisutch. The sequence goes on along the minus strand of NC_034200.2, from coordinate 17,644,144 downwards.
ATCTACCCGAGACTGGGACACACTGAAATAAAAAGGGCCAAATCATGAAATTCTAGAAAAAGAATATGCAGAGCTAAAATATATATATATATATATGAGGGGGGTGGCAGTGTCTACATATTTGTATATTGTTGTTACTGTTACTACCCTGTATCATCAGAGCTACAAATCCTATCAATGGGTGGACTTTAGACTGTTGGTTGAAGTACTACCACTTGGACAGTTAGCTGCATTTAACAATATCCAGCTTCGGGGTCAAGGCTAAGGAACCGAGCATCAGTCTTCAACCCACTTGCAATAGAGCAGTGTTCTTCTGGAAGAGTGTGCAGGAAACTGTTCTGCTCTAATCAGGCCCCAGACACGGAATGGCGGATATGCATAAGCCATTACTAATCCTATTAACATTGCCAAGGCAACCTGACTGGCTCGCCGTTTGGTTTGTGCAGTGTCACACGAGGAGAGAGAAGGAGTGGACAGAGCTGCAGAGAGAAATTGAGAGAGAGAGAGAGAAATGGAGAGAGAGAGAAACAGAGAGATGGAGAGAACAAGACCGAGAATGAGAGAGAAAGAGATTTGGAGAGCCGTGGTGCGTTGTGATGTGGATGAGAAGACAGCAGCGAGGAGGTGGACTGATATGCTATCAGAGAGGATATGATGGAGGGAATGCCATGGGAGAAGAGTTGTGTGCTTAATAAGCGTGAATGATGGAGTGTCCCTCTTTAGCAGATTTTCAGTAATCCATCCATCTCTAATATCCCCCTTCAATATTGTCCCTGCTCGCTTGCACATATAACTATGCATGTAACTAAGCTCACACACACTCGCGGACACACAAATCCTGAGTGTGTATGCATGTCTAAAGATGGACAAATGAAAACATACTGTAGATGACTAAAATACAAACATATTTTAGAAACACAAACACAAACACAGACACAACTACACATGTCGACACTCCAGTCCAGACACTCCAGTCCAGACACTCCAGTCCAGACACTCCAGTCCAGACACTCCAGTCCAGACACTCCCTACTCCTAAAAAATGGTGTTCATATGAACACATGTATCTAACTTACTTAGGCCTTTCTATTCCTTGTGGAACATAGGCCTACACATGTATCATGTTAATCTGGAAATAAAGAAATGGATCATCTAAACAGACAGATTGACAGTGTGTGTAAAAATAATATCCCCATGTCCCCTCCGGTTGACTGAAAGGGTCTGTCTGGAAGGGGACAATGGCCGTCATACATCCCAGAGCAGGATGCCCTGTGTCCCCTCCAGCCCACCACCCTGTGACCCTCCTAGGACCTACCGCGGGGTCATCCCAGAGGTCAGAGCTCAGTGACAGGGAACTGCAGCATATCATTACAGTCACGTAGCCACAACTGGATAATGACAACACTCTAAGCACTCAAGGGCACCATTCTTCACACATTACAGCTCCAAGCACCAACACACTGACATATAATTTCCCCTGCCACGCCCGGACAACACATTGAATCACCCACATTGTGACTGGACATTCCAAAGCAAAGGCCTCCACTCCTACAACGGGTAAAGCTGGACAGTAAACAATATCAGACACACAAACTCCCCATGTAAGGGGAGGAATTTGTTTGGCCATATTTCCACTTCAAATATCTATTTTTATTTATTATAATTTTTTTTTAACCTTTAAGTTAAGAACAAATTCTTATTTTCAATGACGGCCTAGGAACAGTGGGTTAACTGCCTGTTCAGGGGCAGAACGACAGATTTGTACCTTCTCAGCTCAGGGATTCGAACTTGCAACCTTTTGGTTACTAGTCCAACGCTCTAACCACTAGGCTACTCTGCTTGAAGCAAAAGATTGACTGACGATGGCCCTGGTCTGCACCTATTGACTGACTCTGTGCCCTTCCTCCTAGAGTGAGACTTTAACAAGAGGTTGTTTTTCCACTATTTCCACTCTTTTTTTTCTTTTCACAACTGAATGAGAAATTAGGACACCTGCTGCGGTTGCATACACAGGTTTGTTCTGTCAAGACAAAATAGTCTGTTGGTAATTTAATGAAAGGAAGTATCTTTAAGCTATTTTGTTTGTGTGGCCTTGAAAAATAAGCATTTCCATCTGTATTTGGAAAAACGATATCATACACAGCTTTCCTCTGTGGCCCTTTGAAAAACTTGGCAAAGACGTGCTTCAGTTTGCGACTGCATTGATGAACAGGCAGGGCTAGAAAACACTCATTACAATGGAGTTTCTCCATCAAGTTACAAAACTTTAACTTCCACAGAAGTTTCTGGAATTGGATATTCTTTCCACACCACATTATTCTCCACTTCCCACACAGCCAGTGAGAAGGGGGCTGATCAGCTGTCTCCTCTTGGTAGAATGAGTGCCCCACGGACTAATAAAAACCCAGGCAATGGCAGTCAGAAACTCAAAGAAAATACTCAGAGAGCACAGAGTGGCCAATGGTCTGACACTTCAATTTCCTCCACAGCGGGAGAGATAGGGAGAACAGAGGTGAGGCATTATATAGTCCACATCACAGGGACAGTCAGGTTCCTTTTTTACCCAACACACACCACCGACTGACTGACTTCCAGATTCCAAAGACAAGACCATTTCCTTCTGACGTCCAGCCCTCCTCCTCCACTCAGCTCAAAATGGATGTATTCCTTCGATAAATCTGAATTCAGTTACCCCCCCGCTTCTACAGTCTTTGAGGAGCGTTATATCACAGTGTCTTCAGAAATCACTGTGCATGTGTGTGTGTGTGTGTTTGTGTGTTTGTGTGCGTGTCTCCCTCCTGCCCAATCGCTGGCAGATGTGTAATGGCTTCCCAGTCATATCGTTACCTTTTAGATGGAGCTTAATTACTACACAGTAGCAGATGTATGTCTCCAAATTACATTATCCCTGCAATTACTAGCCTCAGAAGCCAATTTAGGACTGAAGACTGCTACTACCCCACACTCATCTCTAGTCTACACTACCTAGGCCAGTGTGTGGAGTCCCTCACAGAATGGGCCCGTGGCTTGAACACACTCCATTTGTGGAAGATATTAACAGACATTTACAAAATGATTCCCTTGTATTAACTGAAGTTCATTATAACAAGTGCGGTTTTCTGTGTACAGTATATCTGAGGATGTCTTGTGTGTGTCTGTGTGTATGTGAGTGTGTGTTTCAATGTGTATGTGTGTGTGTCTGTCTGTGCATGTGTGTTACTCCACCTGGTCCTCCTCTCCACCTCCCTCCTCATCGTACTTCAGGATGTTGTCTCTGACGTCGTCCTCCGGGTCAATGAGAAGCTGCTTGGCCTGACGCTCCTTATCACGACGCTTCATCCACACCACAAACAACAACACCAGAACTACAGAAGGAGGGAGGGAGGAAGGGAAAGCGTGAGAGAGAGATCCCATATTACAAGACATAATAACTGACATATTTTGCATACACATGTAATCCAATCCAGAATTTAGAGCTTGCCTCGAGCCTGATCAGGGATATCTTTTGGGTAATCCTGAAATAATCTACTGGTGTCTCTTGGGCATGACGTTTAGCTCCCTCCATAATTCCTGTGGCAGTGTTTGGGGATGGCAAGGGATGGCATTTGATCTTGTTTGTGTGTGGCGGGTGGGGTGGTGGGGACACTGGTGTGTGTGTGTGACTGTGAGAGTGTGTGCACGCGCGAGCATGCGAGAGGGCAGGGCTGCACTCACTGAGGAGGATGATGATGCAGAGCAGGATGGCGATGATGGCGCCCGTGCCCAGCCCTGCGGCGATGATGTGCTGCTGGTCGGTGCAGTCCCCGTTGTGGTCACACTGGCACACCTTGACCCGCAGGTAGGATGTGTTGGACATGGGCAGGTTGCCAGAGTCAGTGATGATGATGGGGATCTCGTAGATGCCGCTTTCCAGGAAGCCAATCTTCAGGTTCAACTGGGCATAATCACCTGGGAGACGGGGGAGAAGGAAAGAGGGGGGAGAGGGAGGGAGGGAAAGAGACATAAAGGAAGGGAAAGTGAAGGAAGAAAGATAAATAAGCAACTCAATTACTAATCCCTAAATAAAACAAAACAACACTCTACTTAAAATGTTCCAGAGTGTAACTACTGGGAAAATAAATACACTACCTGGCCAATAGTATGTGGACACCTGCATGTCGAACATTTCGTTCCAAAATCATGGGCATTAATATGGAGCTAGTCCATATGCCTCCACTCTTCTGGGAAGGATTTCTAATAGATGTTGGAACATTTCTGTGGGGACTTGCTTCCATTCAGCCACAAGCGCAATAGTGATGTTGGGCACTAATGTTGGCCGATTAGGCCTGGCTTGCAGTCGGCATTCCAATTTGTCCCATAGGTGTTCAATGGGGTTCAGGTCAGGGCTCTGCGCAGGCTAGTCAAGTTCTTCCACACCGATCTCTACATACCATTTCTGTATGGACCTCGCTTTGTGCATGGGCGCATTATCATGCTGAAACAGGATAGGGCCTTCCCCAAACTGTTGCCACAAAGTTGGAAGCACAGAATCATCTAGAATGTCATTGTATCCTGTAGCGTTAAGATTCCCTTCACTGGAACTAAGGGGCCACCAAACGTTACAGTTGGCACTATGCATTTGGGCAGGTAGCGTTCTCTTGGGATCCACCAAACCTAGATCAGCCAGATGGTGAAGCAGGATTCATCACTACAGAGAACGCATTTCCACTGTTCCAGAGTCCAATGGTGGTGAGCATTATACCACTCCAGCCGAAGCTTGTCATTCTGCATGATTATCTTAGGTTTGTGTGTGGCTGCTCAGCCATGAAAACAGATTTCATGAAGCTCCCGAGGAACAGTTCTTGTGCTGACGTTGCTTCCAGTAGCAGTTTGGAACTTCTAAGTGAGTGTTGCAACCGAGGACAGACGATTTTTACGCAATACACGCCTCATCACTTGGAGGTCCCTTTCTGTGAGCTTGTGTGGCCTACCACTTTGCGGCTGAGCCATTGTTGCTCCTAGACGTTTCCACTTCACAATAAAAGCACTTACAGTTGACAGGGGTAGCTGTAGCAGTGCAGACATTTGACAAACTGACTTGTTGGAAAAGTGGCATCCTATAACGGTGACACGTTGAAAGTCACTGAGCTCCTCAGTACGGGCCATTCTACTGCCAATGTTTGTCTATAGAGATTGCATGGCTGTGTGCTCGATTTTATACACCTGTCAGCAATAGGTGTGTCGCTGAAATAGCTGAATCCATGAATTTGAAGGAGTGTCCACATACTTTTGAACAGCATGAATTCCAATACCTGGAAATTGTGTCAGCTTATCTAATCCAAAATATGGTCAGGATTTAGATTTTGAGCTTATAAACCCACTGAAGACCTTTTTGATAATGCCGCTTAGGCTAAACCCCCCCCAGATTCTATAATCCATATGGCTGTTATCCTATTAAGATAGTTATTCATTTACTGCGGTTTACACTCGCATCGATTCGCTATCAATGCACAACAAATGAGTAATTCCGCCAATATGTTGTTTGTATAATTAGCATAATCAATTAGTGAGCTGTTACTAATCTCTTTTATAATATAGTGTCTTAACATAGGCCTCGTGAGGCACGCACACTGAGAGCATTGTCTACTGTCATACGCTCGTAGACAAAAAGGGTTCCAAAATGGTTCTTTGGCTGTCCCCATAGGATAACCCTTTTTGGTTCCAGGTAAAAACCCTCTGTGAAAAGAACCTTTTTAGGTTCTAGCTAGGACCTTTTTTCTAAGAGTGTCGGTCAATGCTCTTGGCCCTATGGAGAGCCAGAAACCTCATGGACATGATGCCCATACTGTACTTCCCCGAAGCCAGTGCCAAACCTATAGGGTTATTTATCACCATCCAAATGACCAAGTGGTTCTCCATTCTCACTGGCGGTTGTAAAAACACTGGAAGTTGATTGATGAATGTCAGCTATTGGCCAGAATGGTCACCTGGTGACCCAGGTCTAAATCAGTCTCTGATTACATTGGAAGAATGAAAACCAGCAGTATTGCCGACCTAGATAGATATATTGAATAGCCCTGATATACAGTGTTTTTGTTTGTTTGATTGTTTGCTATTGCTGTTGTTGTTGTTGTTGTGTCTTACCACTGAGCCGTGTGATGGTCCAGTTTCTTCTGACATCTGAGGGCCTGTTGGCCAGCTCGAACGCGAAGGGTCCAGCGTTGGGGTTGAGGTCTCCGTCCAGCGCTGTGATGTTGATGCCGTTAGGCTCGGGCTTCTTGCACATCTCAGTCTCCTGGGGGTAGACGTGGGGCGCGTTGTCGTTGATGTCCAGCAGGGAGATCTGCAGGGTGCCTGTACCGCTCGCTGGTGGGGCGCCTGGACGGGACAACACACACAGACAGGGACGGATGCACACACAATGTCACACTCACAAATGTCTTAGAATACAGATTTGACATAACACATAATAACGATAAGGGGAAGTATACCATTGAAGTGATCCTCATGCATGATGTCTCGCTGCATGTTTGCTAATACATAACGTTGTTATCCTGAACCTGGTTCTTGGTGTAAAAGTAAGGCAGAGAGGAGCAGCAGCAGCCAGTCTGCAGGGACAGGACCCCTCCAGACTGCATACTGATCTCTCTCCACGGGTGAGGGTGGGGGATATAGAGCAACGTTTGGGGAATGGAGGGAGGCGCAGAGGGGCTGTGCATGTGTGTGTGTTATCTAAAGAGAGTGTGTATTCCTGACGAAGAGGGAGGCCACAGGGTGAGAATACTAACTCAGATAGACAGAGAAGAGCACACTGTCGCTGCCTTAGCCCGGGAGACCCAGAGCCTCAGCCCCTCTATGTATTCATGGGGCTAAGAGGCTTTTTTGCCATTCAGGCCACGCTCAAATGAGCCACTCATCTAATCCTGACCTATTAATGCTGAGAAACCTCTTTATTGAGAGAGTTTCTAAGCCTATTGGCCTACGCTGTGCTCTGTGGAACAGGCTAAACCTGAACAGAGGTAAATCCAGTCAGGGAAGGAGAGAGGAAAGAGGTGAATACGTCCACAGTGTGGCTGCTAGGTCTGTGCTCGCTCTGAAACGTTAACTTTCAACAGGGTGGCGGTTGCTACATTGGTGTCTGGCACAATTTTAACCTTGAAAAAGGCAGCTGCTAAAAACAATATTCCCCTAGTCTACTTGGCTATACAGATGGAAGCAGATATTAGCGCCCGGCGACTAGGCTAAGTACCATTATCAGAGGCCAAGAAGGTGGCGCTGTACATGTTGTCCTTCACGTAGGGCGACTCGCGGTCCAGGACGGCGATGGTTGTGATGCGCCCGGTGTTAGCATCAATTCTCAGCCAGTTGGCTGGGTCTGAGAGCCTGGTGTATCTGAGAACACAGAGGACGAAGATTGTAAGAAGATACATAAAGACGTTCATTCAAACCTTACAAGCTAGGTTTTTTTTTAATCATTATTTCATTTTATGCAGACTCATACATTCAAGGCTAAAGGTGGTGAATGTTCAACAAAAGAAAGATACATTTCTTACGGAGAATGGGAGTGTTTTTATTGACAATCAGTGATTGAAGAAACTGCATGAAAAGCTCTGTATGAATACAGCTATTTAGTATCATTATTACCTAATGCTTTGCTGCATGAATCTATCAGGGTCTTGTGCTGTGAAGGTGGTCAGTGTGGATTCTGCTAACATCCCCTCCTCCAGTTTGATGAGTTTGGGGTTGGGGTCGAAGTAGGGGCTCTCGTTGACGTCAATGACCCTGATGGAGACCGTGGCGGTGGACTGGCGAGGGGAGTGGATGCCCCGGGCGAGAGACACCTCGTTCACCGCCACCACCGTCAACATGTACGTCCTGCTGATCTCATAATCGATTGGCTGGAGGGAGGAAACGCAAAAGTACGTAAGTATGCTCCATGGACGGTAAGGGATCAATAAAGTATATATTCGGTTATTTTTTTTGTCAATAAAGTACTCTTCTTCTTCTAATGCAATGAGGCAAAGATCCCAGGAAAAGTCAGCTCGGGGCTACTTTAGTTGTACTACTACTGCTGAGCTGTCTTAGCCAGTCACAGTCTGTTAAAGGTCGCCAAAGCGCACACACATCCCTGGGTCGCTCCTCTTTTCAATTCGCTGCAGCTAGCGACTGGAACGAGCTGCAAAAAACACTCAAACAGGACCGTTTTCTCTCCATCTCTTCATACAAAGACTCAATCATGGACACTCTTACTGACAGTTGTGGCTGCTTTGCGTGATGTATTGTTGTCTCTACCTTTGTGCTGTTGTCTGTGCCCAATCATGTTTGTACCATGTTTTGTGCTGCAACCATGTTGTGTTGCTGCCATGTTGTGTTGCTGCCATGCTGTGTTTTCATGTGTTGCTGCCTTGCTATGTTGTTGTCTTGGGTCTCTCTTTATGTAGTGTTGTGGTGCCTCTCTTATCGTGATGTGTGTTTTGTCCTATATTTTTATTTTATTTTTAATCCCAGCCCCCGTCCCCGCAGGAGGCCTTTTAGTAGTCCTTCATTGTAAATAAGAATTTGTTCTTAACTGACTTGCCTAGTTAAATAAAAGTGAAATAAATAAAATAATAAAATAGAATTAACTATTAAAATAAGTGGCTCCCCTGGGAGATACGGGAGTGGAGGGAAGGGGATTGGGGTAATGGATTAAGTCTGAGGGTGTTGCAGTCTGCCTCACCTTGACGACGGTTACCAGGCCCTCGTTAGTGGTGGGGTCGGTTGGCACGGAGAACCTGCCAGTGGGGTCACCTCCAGTGATCTTGTAGACGGCCTTCCACGCTAGCGTGTTGGGCTGGTCTTTGTCCGTCACCGTCAGGTTGGCCACGATGACATTCACCCGGTTCTCAGGCACCTCTCCAAAGAACTAAATGAATAAAAGATGGAGGATGGGACAGAGAGCAGTTACACATACTGCTGCGCCAGCGGAAAAACACAGGCTCCGTGCTCCAGCTCTACACACCCAACACCCAATTTCAAGTAAATAAATGTCCACGGCAATTTATCATGTTATCATCGCCATCTCAAAACAATACCATTACTTTACACAAGGGCCAATGTATCTGTAACAAATACATCAAGCACCTGTCTCTGCTCGGCTCTCTCTGCCTGCCTGATGTACTCACAGTGTCAGTACTTACATGTGGGTTGTTCCATTTTATATCAATCACTTTTTGGATACACCCCTTTTGATTTGAAGAAACCTTTCTATACATATTTGCCCATAGTAGAAGTGGTCAGAAAGTACGTTTTTGGAACTGAATGCCAAAACATGTAGGCAATAGATGTGCTGAAAATTGAACCGGTTTGCATATCCCACCCTATCATGAGACATCCAGTCCTTCGTCACTGGAAAAGATAAACGGTTGAGTTTGATATCATTTTTAAAAAAACGTATACACAGGGTTGTACAACTATTTTATCATTTCTCGGGACAAAGAATTGGGAATAAAAATGATGTAAATTTAACGTAAATGATCTAAAACATTGTAAACTGCGATGTATTTATTTATTTTGCACATGCTGTAGCGAGACCCTGTTTTACATCATCTGAGTTTTACGTGGTCGTGCCCGTCATCGGTTGAGACACAACATGGCTCTGCCTGGGTCTTTACAGTGCTATGACTGGGAACAGAGTGAATCACACAGTGTGGTGTAATGCATAGATGTGAAGCTTTGTTCTTTCTTACCATCTCGGCAGTGAACTCTGGTGGGTTGTCGTTGATGTCGGTCACCCTGATAACGGCCGTGGCAGTGTTGGACAGGCCGTACATGGGGTTGCCCTCCATGTCTGTGGCCTGGATGATCAACGTGTACTGAGGCACTTTCTGCATGAAAAAAAAATAATTTGAAAAAGAATCCACTCTCTATATCATGGACAACATGAGGCCCATTTCTAGTTTGCCTTGCCTATCAAAAGTGTTGGAAAAACTTGTCAATAATCAACTGACTGGCTTTCTTGATGTCTATAGTATTCTCTCTGGTATGCAATCTGATTTCAGCTCATGTTATGGATGTGTCACTGCAACCTTATAGGACTTAGCCAAACCTTTCGATATGGTAGAACATTCCATTATTGTGGGCCCGCTAAGGAGTATTGGTGTCTCTGAGGGTGTCTTTGGCCAGGTGTCTTTAACTACCTCTCTCAAAGAGTGCAGTGTATAAAGTCAGAACATCTGCTATCTCGGCCACTGCCTGTCGTCAAGGGAGTATCCCAAGGCTCGATCCTAGGCCCCACGCTCTTCTCAATTTACATCAACAACATAGCTCAAGCAGTAGGACACCCTCCCATCCATTTATATGCATATGACACAGTCTTATACTCTACAACAAAACTGGCATGTGGTTTGGTAAGAATAATGCTCCTCTGCCCACCAGTGTGATTACTACCTCTGAGGGTTTAGAGCTTGAGGTAGTCACCTCATACAATACTTTGGCTAGATGGTACACTGTCCTTCTCTCAGCACACATCAAAGCTGCAAGCTAAGGTTCAATCTAGATTCGGTTTCCTCGATTGGAATCACTCCTCTTTTACCCCAGCTGCCAAACTAACCATCCTACCCATACTAGATTACAGAGACGCCATTTATAGATTGGCAGGTAAGGGTGCTCTCGAGTGGCTAGATGTTCTTTACCATTCGGCCATCAGATCGCTGTACTTTATACTTCTCTGTAAACAGGTAATCTCTGTATATCCGTCGCAAGACACACTAGCTGATGCTTATTTATAAAACCCTCTTAGGCCTCACTCCCCCCCCCCTATCGGAGATACCTACTGCAGCCCTCCGCCTCCACATACAACTCGCAGGAGGCCTTTTGCATTTCGGTCGGCCGTCATTGTAAATAAGAATTTGTTCTTAACTGACTTGCCTAGTTAAATAAAAGGTAAAGCCTTGAGCCGTGTGTTCAGTAGAAACGGGTGTCTTACATAAACCCCAACGAGGAATCCGAGTTATTCTCACAATGATCAAGTCTACATCAATTCCCTGTGGAGAGAGAAAGGAACTCTAGAAGTCGGCTTGCTGTGGGAGTGCAACGCTTCCACTCTGTGTAGCAGTATGGTGCACGATGGGTAATCCCACTGTAACAAATGACTCCCTTCACATTAAAAGCTACTCAGGCGACGGACCAGTTGCTAGGTAATGAGAATCGGGGAAATTACTTTCAGGGTGGCAAATGCCGTATATATAACAGCAGCCCTGGGGCAAACTTGATTGAGTGGGCCAACTATCCAGATTGCCCTGGCCAGAATTACAGCAATTGGCTTTGTTTTTTCCCTTTGACTTTTTATATTTATTCCGTTATTTTTTCCTCTCCTTCCTTCCAGTAAAAGCAAAGTCCATGGCTATGCAATTAAATAGGAGTGTTAACAGCAACGAGGAGAAAAACATTTAGCTGCTCAATGATGCATATTGCCTCCATGTTAGAGTAAATAATTCCCGAAGAGTGTGATGAGTCAATTTCTGGTCTTCGTTGGAAAAATGGTAATGGGGCATACTTAGCTAACTTCATTAGTTTTGAGACACACTAAAGATTATCAGCAGCAAAAACAACTCAAAACTGTTCGTCTGCTATCTACAGCTCACTTAGGTAAACAAAGGAAAAGATATCTTGATGTATACGAGTTAGAGGAATGCCGAGCAGCAAAGGAGGAGCACATATACGAATGAATGTGATGACGGTCTGTTACTGCTACTGCAATGGGGTTTAATAAAAGAGCACGCGAGCGCGCACGCACGCGCACACAAACTGTTGTATTGCGTACCTCTCTGTCCAGGCCAGCTGCGACGGTAATGATGTCTCCTGTCTTGTTGTTAATGGTGAACATGTTGGATGTCGGGCTCTCGGGATTCTGGGATCCGATCTTGTAGCGCAGCATCCCATTGGCTGTTTTGGGGTCGTCTTTGTCAACAGACGTTACCGTCATAACGAAGGTCCCTGATGAATGACAAGAGAGACAGAAGATGCAAATAGGGGATTTAACTTTTAAAAAGGTAGAACCTTGTTTTATTTCAATACTGCATTGAATCGACCTAAGACAGTCATTACACTGACGTTACTTCCATACTATGAGGATCTGTTGACTAACATAGCCCAAATAAAAGCTTTGGCTTTGTCTGAAATGTTGACAAAGCACTTCCACAAGAGAATACTTGCTATTGGCAGAGATCTTATCCATATCGAACCACAGCCAAATGAACAAAATGACTACCCTGTGTGATTGATCAATGCCGTTTGGTGTCCTAATAGTCTAGTGGCACAGTGGGCCAGAGGCTGGGAAGGTTAGTCTGGGCTCCTACCTGGTTTGGAGCCCTCGGGGACGGAGCCGTTCCAGATCTGATGAATGAACTCTGGTCGGTTGTCGTTCATGTCAATCACATTGATCACAATGTCGATGGGGCTCTCTACCTGGTTACCGTTCAGATCCACAGCATGAGCTCTCAGCTGTAGGTGAGACACCAGGGAGAGCACTCAGCTGGTTGTGGTGTACACACATATATACGTATGCACACATGCACGCACACAATTATTCATCCAGGCATACACATAACCAGAAAACAGAAAATGTACAAATGTCATAGCAATGTAGGACCCACACGATAAACATACAGCTGACACACTCCACTTTGCCTAAGCAGAACCTTGGCATTGTGATGACTCTCTCCCTTACCTATTTCCATTTCTCTCAGACAAAAATAATGAGCCCGGGAATGTGCCTTTCAATACTGTTAATGTTTGTTTCTACACCGTGCAGCGCATCCAGCGATGCCCTCCCCATTGTACCTTTCATTACAAACATGTCGTTTACTGATTTTACTGTCTGCCCCAGTCTAATACATGTCTCACCCTGAATCAAATCAATAGCATTGGTTGCTAGACATATCACAACTCCCAAACTATGACCACTGCCATTTAATTCATAGTTATGAGTGGGTCATGATATCGCTAGAAGTTAGAGTAAAAAAACTCTTTCAAATTCTCAGACGGATAAGTCAGTTCCGGAATGCCTCCCAAAACCCCCCACCCCTCTCCAGTGTACACTATTGAGGAGTGTTTGACTACCAAGGGACCTTGAGCACATGCCAGCCAGCCTCCTGGAATGTACAGACTGCACGTATAAGCCAAAGAGGACATACTGTACATCTGGATAAAGAGGGCTTAATGCTTGGTACTTTTCATGTAAACGTTTGGAATATCTGCTTCGTTGCTCTTATTCACTGTACCGGTTGCAAGGCCAAGGTGCTTTCTCCATCATGGAGAAAAGTCAATACAGTCAAACTCACATCACTTCAGGTCAAGCTGGGCCAAGGAAGGCTTGAGATGAATAGGACCTGCACACACTATTACTCCACCATACCTTTATTTGGCTAGAAAAGAACAAGGTTTCGAACCAAAGTGGATCTTGACTTTGTCAGTGCGCATGGTCCTAGTCATCTGCTCTCTATCACGTAGGCCTGTGTGTGTGTGTGTGTGTGTGTGTGTGTGTGTGTGTGTGTGTGTGTGTGTGTGTGTGTGTGTGTGTGTGTGTGTGTGTGTGTGTGTGTGTGTGTGTGTGTGTGTGAGAGAGACTTACGTGGAAGTTGGATATGTGTTCCCTGTCCAGGGGTTTCATGACAGACAGCTCTCCAGAGATGGGGTGAATTATGAAGATGCCGGTGGGTGGCTGGTCAGCTCCGGGTCCGGTCACACTGTACCTCAGGGATCGGTTCTTGTCATTGTCCGACCGGATCTGTTTCAGAACACAAAGGTAGGTTGGTTAAATGATGATCAATACTCAATTGTAGGTATATATATACGGTTGAAGTCGGAAGTTTACATTAAAACTCGTTTTCAATCACTTATAATTCGCTGTATCACAAATTCAGTGGGTCAGAAGTTTACATACACTAAGTTGACTGTGCTTTAAAAAGCTTGGAAAATTCCAGAAAATGATGTCATGGCTTTAGAAGCTTCTGATCGGCTAATTGACATCATTTGAGTCAATTGGACGTGTACAATGTGGATGTATTTCAAGGCCAACCTTCAAATTCTGTGCCTCTTTGCTTGACATCATGGGAAAATCAAAAGAAATCAGCCAAGACCTCAGGAAAAAAAGTTGTAGAGCTCGACAAGTCTGGTTCATCCTTGGGAGCAATTTCCAAATGCCTGAAGGTACCACGTTCATCTGTACAAACAATAGTACGCAAGTATAAACACCATGAGACCAAAAAGCCATCATACCGCTCAGGAAGGAGATGCATTCTGTCTCCTAGAGATGAATGTACTTTAGTGCGAAAAGTGCAAATCAATCCCAGAACAACAGCAAAGGACCTTGTGAAGATGCTAGAGGAAACAGGTACAAAAGTATATCCACAGTAAAACGAGTCCTATACTGACTCAGCAAGGATGAAGCCATAAAACCGCCATAAAAAAACGCCATAAAAAAGCCAGACTGCGGTTTGCAACAGCACACGGGGACAAAGATCATACTTTTTGGAGAAATGTCCTCTGGTCTGATGAAACAAAAATAGAACTGTTTGGCCATAATGACCATTGATAGGTTTGGAGGAAAAAGGGGGATGCTTGCAAGCCGAGGAACACCATCCCAACCGTGAAGCACGGGGCTGGCAGCATCTTGTTGTGGGGGTGCTTTGCTGCAGGAGGGACTCTTCACAAACTAGATGGCATCATGAGGAAGAAAAAATGATGTGGATATATAGAAGCAACATCTCAAGACATCAGTCAGGAAGTTAAAGCTTGATCGCAAATGGGTCTTCCAAATGGAAAATGACCCCAGGCATACTTCCAAAATTGTGGCAAAATGGCTTAAGGACAACAAGGTCAAGGTATTGGAGTCATCACAAAGCCCTGACCTCAATCCTATCAAAAATGTGTGGGCAGAACTGAAAAAGCGTGCACGACCAAGGTAGCCTACAAACCTGACTCAGTTACACCATCTCTGTCAGGAGGAATGGGCCAAAATTCACCCAACTTATTGTGGGAAGCTTGTGGAAGGCGACCCGAAACAATTTAAAGGCAATGCTACCAAATACTAATTGAGTGTCTGTAAACTTCTGACCCACTGGGAATGTGATGAAAGAAATAAAAGCTGAAAGAAATCATTCTCTCTACTCTTATTCTGACATTTCACATTCTTAAAATAAAGTGGTGAGCCTAACTGACGTAAGACAGGGAATTTTTACTTGGTTTAAATGTCAGGAATTGTGAAAAACTGAGTTTAAATGTATTTGGCTAAGGTGTATGTAATGTTCAGAATTGTACTTAAAAATAATAATGTGGTGGCGGGGGTATGTATAGGTGCGTGTGTTGCCCCGCCCTGGAGTCCCATTGGTGAGTGGTACAAACAGATCTTCCTCCCTTGCGTGTGTGTGTGTGCGTGTGCGCGTGTGTGTGTGTGTGTGTGTGGGGGTGTGTGTGTGCGCATGTGTGTGTGCGCATGTGTGTGTGCGTTTGTGCCTGTGTGTGTGGGTGTGTGTGCGCGTGTGTGTGTGTGCGCGCGTGTGCGTGCGTGTGTGTGTGTACTGGTGATGGGGAGAAAATGTATATAGTTACATATATGAATATTATATATCGTATCGTATAATTCTGACAATATCACAATATTGTTTTTTGACGACCTCTGTCCCCATACAGACAACTCAGTTAAGTAGTGAATTTCAACCACAGATTCAACAACAAAGACCAGGGAGCTTTTCAAAAACCTCTTAAAGAAAGACAGTGATTAGGAGATGGGTAACAATATAAAATCAGACATTGTATATCTCTTTAAGCATGATCAAGTTAATAATTATGCTGTGGATTATATATTAAACCAGCCAGACACATTAAAGATACAGTCATCTGTACAGAGCTGCAAGACAGAAATTAAACTCCTAAGGGATGTAACCTTGAGGCCATTGGTGATATTGAAACAGTTCAATGTCTGTGATGGTAGAAAACTGAGGATGGATCAACAACGTCACAATAATGACCTAAATGACATAATTAAAAAGATATACAAATATACCACAAAAACACAGCAAAGGAATATACTTTTTGTCCTAAATGTAAAGCCTTATGTTTGAGGCAAATCCAACACAACATATCACTGAGTAACTGCCTCCTTATTTTCATGCATGGTTGTGGCTGCATCATGTTATAGGTGTGCTTGACATCGGCAAATGCTGGGGAGTTTTTCAGGATAAAAAGAAATGGGATAGAGCTAAGCAAAGTCGAAGGGAGGGAATCTGAGGGAGGAATTCACCTTCCAGCAGGTCAATAACCAGGCCAATTGTAAGCTGGAGTTGCTTGCCAAGAAGGAGTGGCCAAGTTACAGTTTTGACTTAAATCTGCTTTTAAAAAATCGCTGGGAATACTTCAAAACTGCTGTCTAGCCATGATCCTCAACATCTTGACAGAGCTTGAAGACTTTTAAAATAATAAAGGGCAAATAATGCACAATCCAGGTGTGCAAAGCTCTTATAGACTTGCCCAAGAAGACTCTAGGCTGTTTCTAACATGTATTGACTCAAGGAGATGAAAACTATGCAACAACTATGCTTTAGTTATTCTTATTCAATATCTATTCACTTTTTTTTTTTAAATGATTTTTTTCTTACACTTCGACATTACAGAATATGTCGTGTACATTGTTGACAAAAAATCACAAGTAAATACATTTGAATCCCACTTTGTAACACAATAAAAGGTGAAGAAATCCAAGGGGCCTGAATACTTTTGCAAGGCTATGTGAGTGTGATATATTTGAGTCTCCGTGTCTTCACTGGTCTATCTATCTCTACCCATAAGCCTGGGTATCCATAGTGTGTCTGCATGGTGCCTGGTGCCACACCCTTATGTCATTGATTCAACTCAGTAAAATCCCCACCCCTAATGCCCTTGGATTAAATATAATACATACAGATGTCGTATATTGGACTTAGCACTCAGTAAGGAACCAGAAAGCTTACATTGAGAAAGGATCTACTTCTTAACTGACATGAGAAAGATTGCCAGTCCTTCATTCACATCCACCCACCCACTGCTATGGAGTGTGTGTGTGTGTATGTGTGTATGTGTGTATGTGTGTATGTGTGTATGTGTGTGTGTGTGTGTGTGTGTGTGTGTGTGTGTGTGTGTGTGTGTGTGTGTGTGTGTGTGTGTGTGTGTGTGTGTGTGTGTGTGTGTGTGTGTGTGTGTGTGTGTGTGTGTGGAAGGTAAATGGATGGGCTGGGAGTGTCCTTGAGCCCATGATAAAGCGAAGATAGTATCTCAACAGGGAAACAGGCCAATGGAGGGCTCTTTTGTAAAATTCACTGTGTTCTCTAACGCTACATCATACCAGGTTACATTCATATCGATGACCTGCCTGACTGGGAGAGGGAAATCAGATATAATGGCACAGGCACTTGACCTTTCGGGACATGTAGTAAATATGGCGGTGGATTGAGTGTTGTGGTAATGGTGGTAGAATGGGAATGGCCGGTCCAAAATCTGCTGCTGCTTCATAGAACCATGAAGCTCACATCAGAGTAATACCTTTTCCTTTGAGATTGTGGATATCTGGTGTTTGTGTGTGTGTGTGTGTGTGTGTGTGTGTGTGTGTGTGTGTGTGTGTGTGTGTGTGTGTGTGTGTGTGTGTGTGTGTGTGTGTGTGTGTGTCATCTTACCCGGACCAGGTCCTGGGGGAACTCTCCTCTGGAGTTCTCGGGAACGTTGATTGGGGGGATGACCCAGTCTCTCTTCATGCGTTTGAGCTGGCCGATGGAGCTGCTGTCTGTCTGCCGTGATGGGAACCATATCTCCTGGAGACCCTGGGACCGAGCTGGGGGAGCTTGGATGTCCTGGGCCTGAAGGAGAGAAATAACATCAGGTTGACACATCTAAAAAAAACAATGGAAACTTCAGATAGACATTGAAAACAACTAAAGCGGACACATCTAGAAACTAATGACTTGAGATAGACTGTTTATACAGTAGCCACAAGACCAATTGTCTTTAACTACCAATGATGTGATGGAAGGAATTCAAGAGAATGTACATTCCTGTCTGACCTAAAACTGTTTTCCCAATATCATTCAATTATACCCACTAGATGACCAAATGTGGGAGCTTGTAGGAGGCTTTTTGATGTGGCCACGTTATATTTTAGGATCCATTTTGACTTTGAGAATTCAGTGAAGGTTAACATAGCCTCCATATATGTGATGATGTGTTTGAACAGCCTCTCTTTCCAGGCTTTCAGTGAGAAACAAGGCTGGGAATGAGAGTAGTGTTTGAGGTGCTTTGTCGGGGATAGTACTGTAGCCCCCAGTTAGCTTTAAATCACAGACCTCCTCTCATGTCCTGATAAAAGCATGCACACACACACACACACACACACACACACACACACACACACACACACACACACACACACACACACACACACACACACACACACACACACACACACAGAAAGGCTTTTAAAATTGATGTGCCATCCTCCCATGGCTGTAATGAATGTGATTTGAAACAAAGGAGGATGGTACCTGCAAGCCAGACTCTAAATACCCAGATGGCTCCAACTGCCTATGCTGTTCCACAGAGAGAGACTGTTGGGAGAGATGCTGAAGCAGCGCCAGAAAAGTCACAATAACCTTGAACGCGCCATGGTAAAAATGAAAACAAGACGCCGGCAAACTTAGGTAGTCAAAGTCAGTGAATGACAGATGCAATTTCCCTGCTGCAGAACAGTCATGCCTCAGAAAGTCCTTTATTTACTCTCTCCTCCGTCTGTAATTACTGATCGCCAATTCGTTGCACAGTATCCCAAGTACTGAAACTAGCAGAAAGTTCTCTGTGCAAACAACAAAATTAATGACTGTTTTGCCTTACAAAACGAGCCCCATCTTATGCCGCCTCGGCACGCATGCCACCCCTCCCTGACGATCTACGGAGCTGTTGGAGCGTCTCCACTAATCATGTTTGAAATCCGATTATGCTGCTTTCACACATTTGAAATGCAGAGAGGCAAGCGGACAGATAGCGGGGAACATGCTTCAGAAATATCTATTACCCTATTAAACTGGAGGAGAAAGTGAGAGCGGTAATTATTTGTGACCTGGCGTCTGGAATGATGAATGGTGTGGAAGGTTTGCTTAGAAGCCTTAGCCCCAACACACATCTATCTATCTCTGGAGTGTACGGCATGTCTCTCTGCACCTTGTTGGAGTCTACCTCCATCCTCTGACTGTGTGTGTATGTGTGTTTGTGTTGTTATAGACAAGTACAAAATCACCCTCTCTAAGGCCTAGACTCTTTTGTTGATGTGGATGGTCTTAGCAAGGGAGGTCACTTTGATGTTAACGAGCCAATTGATTAACACTAGGACCAGCAAAACAGTCATTTTGACAGCTCATGACTTTATTCATTTTATTACTCTGATGGGGGCATGATTTTTAAAGTCATGCGCCCATCCGTCCTCGACCCTTCCTAAAATAAGTCTATTTAACCCACTGCCGCTGTTAGAATCGAAATAACACAAACAGAACTGGAGTCATAGACGTTTTTAGCAGGGCATGTCATAATTGGAATGTTTTTCCCATTTTCCCCTCCTTCTCCCACCAGTAGGACCTGCGCTGCTCATTCATCCGACATGGAAGTTGCAGAGGCCAGTTGATAATCACCCCGATAATTGCTTCTAAAACGGAACCTAAACTAAACCAAAACGACATTAAATAAAGTATGATGGGGTCGAAAGGGGGAGCATGGGTGAGTTGCAGAGCGAGGGGAAGAGGATCATGCATAATAACTTATTCTGAATGAATAACAGGGTGGGCCATTCTATTCTATTGGTATATTATAATTATAATCTCAAAATCTTGGGGAAGAAATCAAATCATGACATCTCTATTATTCTTCTGATTCGGAACCTCAGCTAAACAATGAACCATAATCCCAACCTTGTGTGAATCTGCAGGTAGCTAACCAAAGGTCCAATGTTAGCTGTTACCTTTATTTTAACTAGGCAAGTCAGTTAAGAACAGTTACAATGGAGGCCTACATGTAGCTAGCTAGACTCCCTTACCTGTATATATGGATAGACGCTTCTCCCTCTCTGTCACAAATGCCATGGTTGCCCTTAGTTTGAAGATGTAATATACAACAGCCTTGTGTGTTCCCTTTTCGACTCTGTCTGCATATTTGCAATCAAACGGCAGAATTTTCCAAATCTCCTTAATTATTATACTCTAATTCCACTGATTTTATAAACTTGGTCCTCCAGAAAGTGGGGAGCAACACTTCTGCAGTTCTACGACCTGATATATATATTTTTTTTAAAGCAGCATTAGAATGGATTACCTACACATACTGACCAGCTCATATTATAGACGGAAGGTGCTACATGGCAGACCAATCTGAACTCATCTCTCGGCATGTCCAGCCCACTCATTATCTCAGCCAATCATGGCTAGCGGGAAGGTTACTGTCATTTTTCTAGGTGTATTTCTATTTACAGATGGCATATAACTTTGTTATTAAGGCACATGTTCCAGAATTTATTTAAAGAAAAATAAGTATGTTTACATTCAAATGGCGCTCCTGTGAAGTAGTGATGTGCGCGATATACGCCTAGTTTCCTGAAACGAGGAACAAATGTTTTCTGTTTCATAAATTGTAACAAAGGCACTCCAGCCTAGAGTAATATAAACTAATGAAAATGCTATTTTGTTATTTGAAATGGGAGAGAAAAATATATTTTTTTATGTTACCTAACACCTACCTTCATGAACACAACCAAATAAATATTTTAGTGATAGTATATTTGAAGTGTATTAATTACACTGTTAGAATGTTTCAGTCAGAATTACAGCTAGTTAGCTTGAAGGGGATTCGTCAAGGCCCAGCGGTTCTAGTGCTAAAACATTCCCCGATGCCGATGCGTTCGCAGCGCTCGCTAATATAGCATCTAATTGCTGATGTGATTATGGATCGCATGATGATGATTCATGACAGCCATTGCTGATAACCAGATAACCACACACGGCCCAATAAACTGGTGAGATATATAGTGGAGGGCTCTGAAGTCAATCAAAGATTTGGTTACTACCATGTCATCAAGTCCAAAGCCACCACTGTCAATACAGTTAAGTCAATCACATTGACACACAGCACTGACATTGACATCAATTGTCAATTAGTCTAGACTAGACCCACCCTCCTAAAAAAAGCACGTGCTTACCCATTTGGGTCGGCTTATTTCTATTTAAAAACAACTGTGGCCAAGCCCCTTGTTTATCTGCCCTGAACATGTGTGCATTTCTCTTTAAATGACCGACACGGGTGACTAATGATGTCATTAGAATCACATACCTGCAGGAGTCACAATGGTAAATGAGCGTCAGCAGCTAACGATGCTGTTTTCAAAACTATCACTAAATCATCCCCTGTAGAATTTTAAACCTCCACTGCTGCACTCATACTAACTAGACATAACTGTCAACGGTTTTAATCTGGAGGCTTATAAAAGGCAAGTGCCTTTTATGCAGTGGTTTCGGAGAGGTGCTTTTGAAATGTACTGCTTGGGTAACTAATTTGTCCTGTATATGACTGGAGGAAGAGACAATGTATTTTCAGGCTGTGTCTTTGTTGAACAAAGAGGCTCATTGTACTGTACTTAGAGGCATTCATTAACAATGAAAGTCCACAACGTAAGATCAGACAACGCTGACTTCAATAATTCAACCTAAAACAGCTCACTCACACCGGTGCAAATTGGGTTGAAAGAGAGAGAAAGGGCTGAGAACGAGCTACAGAGAAAAGGCTGGAAGAGAGAGAGCAAGCCTCCCAAAGAGCTTAAATGAGAGTGTGCTGTCTTGCCAATTAACACCATTCCACAAAGTGAGAAAGAAAAACTGTCACAGATTATGGCCGTTCAATTGAACAGGAACACATAATCGAATACTGAGTATGAGTCTCTCTCTCTCTCTCTCTCTCTCTCTCATTACATCACCACATCACATGGCCATTCTCATCTACAGCCAATCACAAATCACAATGTTGACTGATGAGCACATGGTCAAGATTTAGCAATATCTGTCAAGCCCAGCGGAACACTGACTGAGCGGCGGCTCTTTAAAGCCTAGAGACAGATGTTGTCTGTTGTTTGAATCACCACTAGTGATCCCCTCTGGTTGGATGATGAACATACCTCCATAACCCGCAACAAAAAGGCTGATTGAAATCAGACTTTATGAGGAGGTATTCAGTTGTGTGCAGCGCTGCTACCCACTGATCAGGCTGAGTATATGTTTGTGCTCCCCATTAAGTGAACACTTAAAGGTACCCGTAAAACACCAGTCTCAACGTCAACAGTGAAGAGGCGACTCCGTGATGCTGGCCTTCTAGTAGAGTTCCTCTGTCCAGTGTCTGTGTTCTTTTGCCCATCGTAATCTTTTATTTTTATTGGCCAGTCTGAGATATGGCTTTTTTTTGCAACTCTACCCAGAGCACCAGCATCCCGGAGTCGCTTCCACTGTTGATGTTGAGACTGTTGTTTTACAGGTACAATTTAATGAAGCTGCCAGTTGAGGACTTGTGAGGCGTCTGTTTCACAAACTAGACACTCTAATTGACTTGTTCTCTTGCTCAGTTGTGCACCGGGGCCTCCCACTCCTCTTTCTATTCTGGTTAGAGCCAGTTTACGCTGTTCTGTGATGGGAGTAGTACACAGCTTTGTACCATCTTCAGTTTCTTGACAATGTCTCGCATGGAATAGCCTTCAAATCTCAGAACAAGAATAGAGTGACGAGCCTGTAATCCAACCCACAAATGCTGATGCTCCAGATTTTTTTTATTTTTATTTATTTCACCTTTATTTAACCAGGTAGGCAAGTTGAGAACAAGTTCTCATTTACAATTGCGACCTGGCCAAGAAAAAGCAAAGCAGTTCGACACATACAACAACACAGAGATAAACATGGAGTAAAACAAACATACAGTCAATAATACAGTAGAGAAAATACGTCTATATACGATGTGAGCAAATGAGGTGAGATAAGGGAGGTAAAGGCAAAAAAAAAAGGCCATGGTGGCAAAGTAAATACAATATAGCAAATAAAACACTGGAATGGTAGATTTCCAGTGGAAGAATGTGCAAAGTAGAAACAATGGAGTGCAAAGGAGCAAAATAAATAAATACAGTAGGGAAAGAGGTAGTTGTTTGGGCTAACTTATAGATAGGCTATGTACAGATGCAGTAATCTGTGAGCTGCTCTGACAGCTGGTGCTTAAAGCTAGTGAGGGAGATAAGTGTTTCCAGTTTCAGAGATTTTTGTAGTTCGTTCCAGTCAATGGCAGCAGAGAACTGGAAGGAGAGGCACCCAAAGTAAGAATTGGTTTTGGGGGTGACCAGAGAGATATACCTGCGCTTGCTACAGATACTCAACTAGTCTAAAGAAGGCCAGTTTTATAGCTTTTTTAATCAGTACAAAGTTTTCAGCTGTGCTAACATAGTTGCAAAAGGGTTTTCTGATGATCAATTAGCCTTTTAAAATAATAAACTTGGATTAGCTAACACAACGTGCCATTGGAACACGAGTGATGGTTGCTGATAATGGGCCTCTGTACACCTATGTAGATATTCCATGAAAAATCTGCCCCTTTTACTGAGGGGCAGCTACAATTTGTAATTTATATCATTATCAATGTCTACACTGTAGTTATGATAAATTTGATGTTATTTTATTAGACAAAAAAAATGATTTACTTTCAAAAACAAGGACATTTCTAAGTGACCCAAAACTTTTGAACAGAAGTATACATTATTTTAAATATATATACAGTGCCATCAGAAAGTATTCATACTTTTTCCACATTTTGTTACGTTAGCGTCGCTGCACAGCTATTTTCAGGTCTCTCCATAGATGTTCGATCGGGTTCCAGTCCGGGCTCTGGCTGGGCTACTCAAGGACATTCAGAGACTTGTCCTGAAGCAACTCCTGCGGTGTCTTGGCTGTGTGCTTTGGGTGTTTGTCCAGTTGGAAGGTGAACCTTCACCCAGTCTGAAGTCCAGAGCGCTCTGGAGCAGGTTTTCATCAAGGATCTGTCTGTACTTTGCTCCATTCATCTTTCCCTCGATCCTGACTAGACTGCCAGTCCCTGTCGTTGAAAAACATCCCCAAAGCATGATGCTGCCACCACCACCATAGGGATGTTTCCAGGTTTCCTCCAGACATGATGCTTGACAATCAGGCAAGGAGTTCAATCTAGGTTTCATCAGACCAGAGAATCTTGTTTCTCATGTTCTAAGACTTCTTTAGGTGCATTTGGCAAACTCCAAGCAGGCTGGCATGTGCCTTTTACTGAGGAGGGGCATCTGGCTGGCCACTCTACCATAAAGTCCTAATTGGTGGAGTCCTGCAGAGATGGTAGTCCTTCTGGAAGGTTCTCCCATCTCCACATAGAAACTCTGGAGCTCTGTCAGTGACCATTGGGTTCTTGGTCACCTGCCTGACCAAGGCCCTTCTCCCCCGATTGCTCAGTTTGCCTGGGTGGCCAGCTCTTGGAAGAATTTTGGTGGTTCCAAACTTCTTCCATTTAATAATGATGGAGGCACTGTGCTCTTGTTGACCTTCAATGCTGCAGAATATTTTTTGGTGCCCTTCCCCAGATATATGATTTGACACAATCCTGTCTCGGGGCTCAAGAACGAGAAATAAGACAACTATGCATAACTATTCACCCCCCCCCTCCCAAAGTCAATACTTTGTAGAGCCACCTTTTACAGCAATTACAGCTGCAAGTCTCTTGGGTATGTCTCTATAAGCTTGGCACATCTAGCCACTGGGATTTTTGCCCATTCTTCAGGGCAAAACTGCTCCAGCTCCTTCAAGTTGGATTGGTTCTGCTTGTGTACAGCAATCTTTAAGTCATACCACAGATTCTCAATTGGATTGAGGTCTGGGCTTTGACTATGCCATTCCTAGACATTTAAATCTTTCCCCTTAAACCACTCGAGTGTTGCTTTAGCAGTCATTGTCCTGCTGGAAGGTGAACCTACATCCCAGTCTCAAATCTCTGAAAGACTGAAACATGAAACATCACATGAAACATCACTCCTTCAATTCTGACCAGGTTCCCAGTCCCTGACAATGAAAAACATCCCCACAGCATGCTGCTGCCACCACCATGCTTCACTGTGGAGATGGTGTTCTCGGGGTGATGGGAGGTGTTGGGTTTGCGCCAGACATAGCGTTTTCCTTGATAGCCAAAAAGCTACATTTTAGTCTCATCTGACCAGAGTACCGTCTTCCATATGTTCGTGGAGTTTCCCACATGCTGTTTGGCGAACACCAAATGTGTTCGCTTATTTTTTTCTTTAAGCAATGGCTTTTTTCTGGCCACTCTTCCGTAAAGCCCAGCTCTGTGGAGTGTATGGCTTAAAGTGGTCCTATGGACAGATACTCCGATCTCCACTGTGGAGCTTTGCAGCTCATTCAGGGTTATGTTTGGTCTCTTTGTTGCCTTTGTGATGAATGCCCTCCATGCCTGGTCCATGAGTTTTGGTGGGCGGCACTCTCTTAGCAGGTTTGTTGTGGTGCCATATTCTTTCAATTTTTTAATAATGGATTTAATGGTGCTCCGTGGGATGTTCAAAGTTTCGGATATTTTTTTTATAACCCAACCCTGATCTGTACTTCTCCACAACTTTGTCCCTGATCTGTTTGGAGAGCTCCTTGGTCTTCATGGTGCTGATTGCTTGGTGGTGCCCCTTGCTTAGTGGTGTTGCAGACTCTGGGACCTTTCAGACAGGTGTATTTTTACTGAGATCATTAGGTTGCACACAGGTGGACTTTATTTAACTAATTATGTGGCTTCTGAAGGTAATTGGTTGCACCAGATCTTATTTAGGGCCTTCATAACAAAGAGGGTGAATACATATGCACGCACCACTTTACCGTTTTTTTTTTTATTTTTATTTTTTACAACAAGCTATTTTTAATTTTTTTTCACTTCACCAATTTGGACTATTTTGTGTATGTCCATTACGTGAAATCCAAATAAAAATCCATTTAAATTACAGGTTGTAATGCAACAAAATAGGAAAAACGCCAAGGGGGATGAACACTTTTGCAAGGCAATGTAAATAAGGTATTTCAGTTTTTGTAATTTAATCAATTTTAGAATAAGGCTGTAACGTAACAAAATGTGGAAAAAGGGAAGGGGTCTGAATACTTCTCGAATGCACTGCCAAGAACGTCCAGTTTTGATTTCTATTTGCCATATATATTACAACTGTGCTGTGATGTTTCACAGAAGTTCTGAACCTTTCTATTCTCATGGTTTCTATGGATTGTAAATTAAAGATAAACATTTTTGCTAATAGCATTATTATTTTATTGATTGATTGACTATGACTTTTCATATCACCCAGCAGTGCTATTTGCAGAGTTAACTCCAGGTAAATGTTGCAATTCTTCAGCCGTTCCTGAACCTGCGACCAAAAACAAGCTACGTATGGACTGTACCAAAACATTAAGTTTTAAATAACGAGCCTCCATTCAGTATCGCGGAACATCTACTACAATTTAGGGAACAAATCATCTGTTTATGCTCCTACGAGGCTAATAAGCGGAATTGGATGCAACGGCGGAATCCGAATTGGAACATTCCACGTTCCACAATGCTACTCAAAGTCACAAATAAACAACAACTATTAGAGAGAGAGGGGGTAGGAGAGAGGATGCATGTGGAGGTGTTGGACGTACCTGCTGGTCCTGGCCTACAGGGGGCGTCAGTCTCACTTGGGTCTGCCATTGCTGCTGATTGGTCTCGTCCCTGGCTACGATAACTAGGGGCACTGTAGGGAGGGTAGACAAGGTCAAAGGCCTGAGGGCGTAGACGACCCCGTCAGCCTCTATCCGGAAGTCGAACGGGTTACTGCACTCGAACCGCACCAGTCCACCTCGGCCGCAGTTCACAAACTTCACTGTAAGAGAAGGAGAGGGGAAACAGAACATGAGATTGAAGCTGAGGCAACCTGGGAGCGATCGACAGAAAGACAGCGAATAGACACTCAAACAGACAGACGGACATCCAGACTACTCCCACACCACTCACAGACTGTGTGGTATAGTCCACAAAGGTTCTCCAATTCCTCCTAAAACTCATAAATAATTTATGTCAAGCTGCACCACAAAGGTATTGTTCTAAACAGGTGCGGTAGAGAGAGAGAGAAGGAGAAAGAGAGAGAAAAAAAGAAAGGGAAGGAAAGCAAAAGGGGAGATGTGCACCCCTGAAGGGCACTTGCTGAATACAACTTTGAAAGCTAAAATGGGAGTCTGTTCGATGACTGAATGTAAAGATTGTTTGTTTTAATATTAACAGGAAAAAAGGAGTAAAGAAAGAAAGAAAGCTAAAATACCAAAACATTGCACTTTAAAACTGATGTGCTAATTAGACTGTGGCTAAATGAAGTGTTGGGTCTGGGTAAATAGAAGCATCAGCTTCAATAAATAAAATAATAATAATTGATTTCATTATTATATATTTCAGCTCAAGTCGTTGCACAGTAGCTTTCTCCCCAATGACAAACGCGGATGCTTCGCCGTGGTCGGCTAGCGATCCCAACTCTCAGGGAGTGAGAAGTGTGTGATGTTTATTTCATAAGTGAGTACACATACACACGTACACACACAGCTGCAGTGACACACACACACACACACACATGGCTCCTGGGAGCTCTAGTACACAGTCCCAGAGCGCTTCAGTGGCAGTGGTCTGACATCGGTTCATGTTACAAGTGAGTGACAGTGCATCTCAAACACCCCACCTGCACACACACACACACACACGTTTTCTGTAGCGGTGATAGAGAACAGAACCCAGTATACAGATAATACTGAAACTCCTTCAAGCTAAAGAGATTGTGGAGGCTGAGCCGATGCCATTTTGAATTATTAAACCAGATGTGGAATTACTTTTTTTTTAGGTATTGAAGAAGGGTATCTAATCTCCCATTCTTGTGTAACCTTAAGGACCAGAGAGCGCTATAGAGAGCTGTGACTTCAGAGGGTCTTTACATTGGAGGCACAGCAGTGTGAGGTAGTGCATTATATGTGGAGGGAGAGAGGCTGAGCCCTGGCTCTGAACAGGAGCTAAGGTTTAACCCCAGGCCCTATTGCCTGGGTGCTGAGCAAGGATGTTGGTGAAAAAAGCTAAAATAGGAGCTACTATTTTTATTTTGCAGACTCGCACAAACACACACACACACACACACACACACACACAGAAATTCACTACCTACTAATAATCTGTGACATAGATTATTAACACTGTCGTGCTAGTTGAACTAAAGAGAAAGCCTTTTGTGTTCGCTTGCTTCCGGCACTCAACATAATACACAAAATGTACCAGTTCCTTTCTATTCCGGAACATAAAGCACAATGGCTAAACCACCACAGCAGGAGATAGAGCAATTTTACCAATGACAAAGAATTGTGAAATTCTGAAAATTGGGCAAAGCATAAAGAGAGGGGAAAAAACATTTGCTTAGTCAGACTGTTGATTTTCACAGTGGACACAAAGGTGTCCAGTGGAGTGTGCCTTACCGAATTAACCTCCATGTCCTCACCAAAAGCACACAGAAACACAGGCCTTTTTTTTTTTTAAAGGACATAATGTTCACGTAATTTAAAAAAACCTGAAAACAGAGGAGAGGAGAGAGAGACCTACAGATAAGTCAAGAGAAGAGAGAAAATAAAGAAGGTTATAATTAATAAATACTATACAAGGACTGAGCCCTGTTGGGAGAAACAGTTGAAAGGGCCCTGGATGCAACCCATTACATTGTGCTAGACAGATAAAGCATCACATCTGCCAACAAAGCCACAGCATGGTACACTGGTCTGCTGCTCCTGAGGAATTGCCATTCATCTAAATATTGATGAAAAGCACACAAAAGTGTCTCAGAGAGTGGCTCGGCATTGTGGGGGAAAAAGCAAAGAGTAAACACTCTATGTAATGAAGATATACAAGATACAACGGGAGGAGAATCTATACTGGAACCAAACACACCACAGGCCTGTATATTGACCATCTGCACACTGCAGAGATGTTTTTCAAGCAACCTCATCCAATTAGTCATTTTTTTGTCTTTGAACCTGGAAAAGCAGACTTCAGAGCACTAAATGACCTTGGTTAGCTGAAGGTGTTTCCTTCCAGCCACCCGTCTGTAAATTCAAAGCCTTCAGGCAATCAACTCAACAGCAGTAGTCCGGCTGATGCTCAGACACATAGGCAGAATACAGAGAGAAGTGTCAGAACGGCTCAGCTCACAATGACAGCTTCTCAAAGGTCTACTGGGTGGATGAGACCGTATCATTAAAGGGAGAGGGGATACAATCTAATTCACACGCTCTATTGCTAATGAGGTATATTGATTGGCTGGCCGAAACACTCTGTTTGTTGTGGCCTATAGTATCAAAGAGATGATAAGAACCTGATTAGTGTTAATATTTCTTCATCTTAATGGTCATTTATAGGTCTAGTCCTGGCTAGCTGCTGAGCTGAGCCTGGTTGGTCGCTCCCAATTTAATTACAAACAAGGCTACAATGTTGCTCCCTGTGTGTTTGAGGATGTACAGTGTGTGTCTGGGTGTGTGCAATACCATGGGTTAGCCCGGTGTTTCCCAAACTCGGTCCTGGGGACCCCAAGGGGTGCACATTTATTTTTTCTCCCTAAAGCTTGATGATTAGTTGATTATTTGAGTAAGCTGTGTATTACTAAGACAAAAACCAAAACGTTGGGCCCCGAGGACCGAGTTTTGGAAACTCTGGGTTAGCCTGTAGTTGATTGCAGTGGTTTCCCTGTGAGCCTTTGTGGCACTGAGGCCCATTGTTGGAATGCTGAGCTCCAGTTCTCTAGCTCAGTCTGAGATTTGGCCATGTGAACACCTCTGGGAGGCCCTTCAGCAGCCAGGCGCCATGGCAATCGCTGTGCAAATTCTCAGCAGGCAGCACAAATTCCAATAATAATGAATGGGGATGTCCACCGTGTGTCTATTCATTTATCAGCCCGAAACTCCCATAGCCTATAGAAGACAGGAGCAGCATTTACTAACCCTGGATGTTCCAGTTTATCTATATCTAGATTTATCATCTCCCCAAGGTATAAAGAAACTTAAAGAGATCCTTGCTGACACCACCACCACCAGCACCACACCCTATTAGACATGTCGTCATGGCCACAGGGCCAGGGAAATAAAGGTCTTTGGTTTGGACAGAAACGCCGATGCAGCAGAGAGAGGGGTATATACTGCTGCTGTTAGGGGGGAAGAACACAGGCCAGTCAGCAGAAAGGCCAGTCCAACTAATGCCCCTTGCCGGGGCACAGAATTACCTCCGACTCAACAAGCCCATTCACAGGCTTATAGAAACCCCCGCAGCTGACTAGCAACACAAAAAAATAAAACAGCTAACCTCCCCAAAGTGCCACTCTTTTGTCTCCATCCATTGGTGTCACTAACAGACAAGCACAACTACAGAGAGCAGATAGAGGGGGGAGAGAGAGAGAGAGAGAGAGAGAGAGAGAGAGAGAGAGAGAGAGAGAGACAGAGACAGAGACAGAGACAGAGACAGAGACAGAGACATTTTCTTAATTTGCAGCGTTCTAGAGAACTGTCACACGGGACAGCAGTTTTTTTAAAGACCTAAAATACAGTATCTCATTCTCATGCAGCCTACCTCACAATGGGAGCACATAAAGAGGTCGCCTGTCGTAGCCTAACGTCGAGACAGTACATAAAATGTTTCATAGTCTTTACCTTTTTATGCCTGTCTGCCAATCCAATATAGTGGCACTAAGTTAGTAAAAAGCTGGTCCCTGTAATGTGCTGTAAATGTGGCAAGACTGATTACCTCGCGGCCTCCCGGGTGGCGCAGTGGTTAAGGGCGCTGTACTGCAGCGCCAGCTGTGCCACCAGAGACTCTGTGCCACCAGAGACTCTGGGTTCGCGCCCAGGCTCTGTCGTAACCGGCCGCGACCAGGAGGTCCGTGGGGCGACGCACAATTGGCCTAGCGTCGCCCGGGTTAGGGAGGGGTTGACCAGTAGGGATATCCTTGTCTCATCGCGCACCAATGACTTCTGTGGCTGGTCGGGCGCAGTGCGCGCTAACCAAGTGTTTCCTCCGACACATTGGGGCGGCTGGCTTCCGGATTGGATGAGCGCTGTGTTAAGAAGCAGTGCGGCTTGGTTGGGTTGTGTATCGGAGGACGCATGACTTTCAACCTTCGTCTCTCCCAAGCGCGTAAGGGAGTTGTAGCGATGAGACAAGATAGTAGCTATTAAACAATTGGATACCACGAAATTGGGGGGGGAAAGGGGTAAAATTCAACAACAACAAAAAACACACACAACAAAAAAATTAGACTGAGCACCTCGTCATGTAGTTCGTCCTGATATTACCATCATTCATCTCCAGCTGGTGATGTCACTGACAGGCGTAAAATACTCAGCATAGGTGTTTCATCAGTCGCCTGGCAGAAATGCAGAGCCCGGCGAATGCTCCAGAGATGATCCCAGCGGGCAAATGCCAGGATGCCACTGATACAAATGCATTTTCATGAACACAGATCACCAAATCGAGTTCATGCTCATAACGCTGGGCCTAGATGGCTGCACTGGAGATGAGACAATGCCATATATCACATAGGCTCTAAATGAACTGTGCTCAGCGGAATGTCCATTGTTTACAAGATGGTGGCTAAGCTGAGACTTGGCTAGGTCACATGCCGGTGCCTCAATTAAAATCAAAGTGCTAAGAAAGACACTCTACAGGAAAATGAAATAGTGGCTAAATGATTAAACGGCAATTTGGCATCAAGTTTGAGGCCACAAAACATTTCTTTTCTGAAACATTTAGCATGAAATTAGGACTTTCTGCTATTGCGCCCTTCACAATATTCTGTCCTATAATTGTCCAATTATTATATAAAAAGTGAAAGTAACACCATACTGATGCTTTTGAAGTATCATAGCTTGATACTACCCATACGTATGCATGCCTGTGTACTTCGTTCCCATTTGGTGTTTAAGCTTTTCCTCTGAATAGATGTCTATACCCTCAAGGGTAATATGCCATTTTAGCTGGTTAGCCTTTGGCTTTTTATGTCAAAGCTTTTTTTCCATCTTAAGAATCTTAAACCCATTCATTCTGTGGACATGAGGCTCGAACAGCAATGTCCTTGCGATGAGTAGCAGGGAACTCTTGAGGGAAAGTAAACAGTTTACAGTTGATGTCTGGATGTTGGAATGACAAGGCTGGTCTTTGCCAGACAGGGGCCCTGCTTGGAGCGGTATTGCTAATGCAGAGAACTTCAAACGTCACAGAGAACCATGTGTTAAAATATGTACATGATTCGCAAACAGAGAAACGTCGACTTGCCCCACTAATGTCTTTCTGCAAATTAAACGTGTGGAAAAGGGAAAAGGCTATCAAAGTCATACGGGCTACGCCATAGGCAGCAGCCATACTTTCTTATGGTGACCAACTCTCGCGACAATGATGTGTTATTGCAGAAGACGTAGCACCCTCCTGAAACCGAGGCTTCAGTTAAAGGCTGAAAACACACTACCAAATTGCATTGATACCACCTTTCTTTACCATGCACGCCCACACTGGCACAAACACACTCGGAGACACAACCAGCACAAGCAGCATTATCATAGCAGCTAGCAGCGATATCTCATGCAGGTCCTTTTCAATCTCAGATAAACTGACCTATGGGCTCTCTGGATATGCTAAACGGACCCCTTGCCCTGAGGGAATAAAACAGCCCTGTTCCATAAATGAGGTTCTCTCCTGTTCTCCTTTCTCTTAACACTTAGCATTTCTCTCACGCCAGCACATGACCACTGGCTCTCCCGGGAGCCAGCGGACTTGTCTGACAGTGAATGTATTGGGAGGACAATAACAAGGTAAGACGATTGACTCCACGCCAGTGCCCTACAGTCACCTCCATTTCCTTCACAGAGCGGGAGATGCAGATCGCTTCTCTGGATCGGGCCCATTAAAGTACAAAGTCCCTGTGTTGTTTGGTCGAACCAGGAAAATTAGCCTTAGCTATCTCCATTGGGATACCATCGTCAAATAAGGGCCTTTAATTCTCATTTCATTCTCATTGACTGGGGGTGTTTTTCTGTACGGAATCAGAAGGACGTTCGCTGTTGTGTTCTAATTGCTATGTTCTACAGCTAGAATGTAGAAATTAGCCATAGTCAACTCCTTGTTAGGTTCATCATCATATGAGGACCTCTTATTATGAAGGCTGAAGAGCTTTTGAAGATATTTTAGTCACTGAATGAAATGCTGTCCGTTAGCTGCTGCTAGAGGGAAAATTATTTGAAAGTTAACGGGTTAGTGTGAAAAGAGATATCACGAATTCAGATGTTCAACAGTCTTTGTTTGGTAAATGAGATGATTCTAGTGTGTTTTTTGGTGTCACAGGAGCCTAGCCTAGCGTCTAGCTGGATTACTGTGTCATCGGAGCCAAGAGCTGATAATGGCTAAGCTACATCCTTCTTTACTTATCAGCAACATAGCTACTGGGATTTGGGTTCTGCGAGCAGAGCGATCAGGACTGCCGCTTGATACAGCGTTTCAGGCTTAAAGGAGGGTATTAAACTGACCACATTATTAAAAGGGTGTCAAATAGCTCTCAACAGCTCTTTATGAAGACTTTAACATGGCTAGCTAGTAGCTAACTCCATGGTAATACATACAGGTGAATGGAGTCTCAGATCAACATGAAAATATGATATTTGACCTGCTAGGAAGCTAACACTTCTTAACACTGTCTTTCACTCTGCTTAGTAGTGTCCTGAGTTTCTTCTGACCGTGTGAAACGGGCAGATCATGTGTTGAAGGAAAAATACCCACTCCTTTGAAGGAGATCACCAGCAGCATCACATAACCTCGAGCATATTTTACACCTCCTTCACATTCTCTGGGATCAAAGGAAGATAATGAAAACCTATTTCTTTGAAGAATTAAAATGGTCGTTTTAACTGTAAAACCATGACGAGGATAACGGAAGGGTCAGTGTGTGTCCATATAAAACCTGTCACGTCCTGACCTTAGTTCCTTTTTTATGTCTCTGTGTTAGTTTGGTCAGGGTGTGAGTTGGGGTGGGCATTCTATGTTTTGTATTCTGTGTTTGGCCTAGTATGGTTCCCAACCAGAGGCAGATGTTTATCGTTGTCTCTGATTGAGAACCATACTTAGGCAGCCTGTTTTCCCACTATGATTTGTGGGTAGTTGTTTTCTGTCTTTGTATTAGTTACCAGACGGAACTGTTTCAGTTGTTATTTTTGTTGACTTTGTATTGTAGTGTTCAGTTCAGTTTAATAAAATGACGAACACTTACCACGCTGCATATTGGTCCGATCCTTCCTACTCCTCCTCAGAAGAGGAGCAAAACCGTTACAAAACCGTTGTAACCTCTCCTCCTCCCGTTGGCATCTGACTGTAGCTGGCTGGGCCGACAATGCCCAGACACCTCTAGACAACGTTAAATCAAAGTTATTAGAAATAAAACCATTGAACTTTGTGTCTATAATTGATTCCTTTAACCTTGCCTTCCCCCTCTCATAAAGGTCATTCAATTTTAATTGTGCTTCCCTTGTTCAATTTTAACTGCTGAACATTGCTCACTCTGCCCAATCGCCACCGTCCGCCTTCCAAGGGAGGGAGGGAGGGCAGTGAAAAGATATCTATGTGCGGTTAGATGCCAGAGGGGCAGCTCCTAAGATGCCTTTTCAAAATCTGATTGTGAATAATAAGCCACTTTCCATGACGACATTCATTGCACTGTACTGCAGCATCGTGTATAACAGAGGCCATTTCCCACTGACCTTACAGTGGGGGAAAACACATTTGCCCAATGTTACACTGCTTTCTGCATCCATTTCAAATGGGCTGTGCCATTACAGAACTTCTGATCATTTGACACATGCCAGCTCTGGAATAGAAGGGTGGGAACAATGCAAGAAATACTGTGCCATCATATACAATATAAATACAATTTTGCCCAAAGTAATGCATGTGATATGAACTTGTTTAGATTCACTGTCAACATAATATGATGATATTATATCACAAAACATTTCAAAACAAACATACAGACTCACACAGCAGAAATAGAGCCAACTGTATCTCTCATGGTCACAGACACACTGCACCAGTGACATCCAATTTTCAAAAACATGTAAGTGAAATGCTTTCACTCTTAACACTGTACTGAAATACCTGAAAACACCTCTTGAAAACCACTCTGGCACAGTAGAAGGGCAATTACTGAGTCCACTCAGTTTGAGCAACATGGTAAAAGCAGGCCAAACATGTCATATACCTGTATAAGACCTTACTTTAATGTACCGAGTACTACAACTGCATCATCCACTCAGAACATGGGGCTCTCACATTTCCATTTGGACGAGATTCGGAGAATAAAGAAAACCTTGAAAGGAGAAGGGCAGCCATCAACCTTGTCATCATCAGCCAATCATTTTGAACTCCGGTGAGGAAGGCTGGGTCAAGGGCTAGAAATGGAGCCAGTCAGAGAGAGAGAACATATTTCTGTTGGCTACATGGCTGGATCACGAGGGGGCTGACCATTAAAGTGCCTGAGTGCAACCTGTAATGGGGCATTAGCCGGGGCTTTTGATCTGAAACGGAGGGCTTCAAAGCCATTCATTTTACCCCCTTGATCATTTCTGTCAGAATGCCTTTGTTATAAAAAAAAATTTAAACTCTGTGTCAGGGAGAAAAACCCAATGATAGAGTGAGTTGGTAGGTCTCCACTGTGGGCATGTTCATGGAGACTCATAAGATGTTTTAATTATCCCTCCAGCGCAACGGAAAGGTGGCTGTTGTCGGGTTGTTCCTCCCAGCAGGACCAGGCTGGCTGGCTGGCTAGCCTCAGCTAAAATGACACACACAAAAATCAAACCGCTCAATTCAATTGTTTTGATTCACTATCGACAGAGTGGCATGTGGCTGAAACGAACACTGATCAATAGGTTGAACCCACTCAAAGGTTCAGATCTTCTGATTGAGGGGTAACATTGTCATAAATAACACCCTGAGAGACATGTAGAAAGACAATGGTATAGCTGCTGTCAGAAAGTACAGCTAACACTGCCGTGGCAGAAGTAGAACATAGC
This sequence comes from Oncorhynchus kisutch, assembly GCF_002021735.2. Classification (NCBI taxonomy): domain Eukaryota; kingdom Metazoa; phylum Chordata; class Actinopteri; order Salmoniformes; family Salmonidae; genus Oncorhynchus; species Oncorhynchus kisutch. Next base: position 17,607,942 of record NC_034200.2, on the reverse strand, counting down.
ATTAGGGTTCGGCGGAGGCATCTGCACGCTCAAACAGACATGATTTGCATCGCCACCCAATTCAAATGACCTCTGAGCACAGCAGCTTGTTGGGAGATATTCTGTTGGGGTGTGGAAACGGACAGACTGGCGTTTCAGAAAGTCCATTCAGTGAGTGTGTAAATTGTCAAACAATGTGCCTTTTCACTCATTCCAGCCAAAAACCCATCCCCAAACTCTGCCAAGTTTCAGGCACTACGCCTCTCAGCTGCTTGGGTGAGCTACTGAGCTTCACTTGACAATGAAATCGTTAAGGATGGGAAGGGGGCAATTAACTGTTTGTCAAGTCATTTATGTTTGAAAGCCTTTAGAGTGTTGAATTAAATCAAACTGGACTTGCCATCATTTCTGTGGTGGTTTGGAGTGGGATTTACACCACTTGTAAAACAGAGTGGTGAATATAAAACATACCCAACTACTTCAGAGGTTTAGCAAAGCTAACAAGAGAGAAAAGCTCTTGACTAGAAAAATGCGACATCATTTGAATAGTCATCATGAAGTGATTGAGAGCTTGTGATGATCAAATAATGAATACCTCTATGTATTTAGATGACTACGTCTTAAATCAATGGGAGAAAAAGCTAGCACAAAGCAGCACCGTGACAATGCAGGATAAAGATCCCAAATCATAGAGAGCAATACAACTCTGATTAGTTAGGGACAAAGGCCTTCCGATTCGAAAGTAAAGAGTAAGAAGACAAAGGAGATTTCCCAGGAGCTCCGTGAGAGAGCCAGAGAGAGAGAGAGAGAGAGAGAGAGAGAGAGAGAGAGAGAGAGAGAGAGAGAGAGAGAGAGAGAGAGAGAGAGAGAGAGAGAGAGAGAGAGAGAGAGAGAAAGAGAAAGAGAAAGAGAAAGAGAAAGAGAAAGAGAAAGAGAAAGAGAAAGAGAAAGAGAGAGAGAGAGAGAGAGGGAGCCATTTGTACGTTATCAATTCGGATAAAATTAAGACTCCTGTACATTTGGGCGTGATTAAATTCCGACAAATTGTCCAACCTCCTGCGCTTGTGCTCGACATACAGTTCATTAAACAACGCAGTCTCGGAGCCAGCCAGACAGCCAGCCAGCCAGCTCCATCCACCACAAATAATAAGCGTCACGCATGACAGAGGGACCACACGTTTGGTGGCCCCGTAATCACACACATGACACGCCCGCGCATATCTACACACCACAGGCCTAACACAGCCAGATGAATCCGTGGGCCTGTGAATTGCACTGTCTACAAGTGTTAATTCTTATTATAAGTGTCTTATAATCCTGTAATAGTATCTCATTACATAGAAAAACACATTTCAGTCCCCCAGTCCGACCTCGGTGTTGAGTAACGACACAGACAGACTGCCTCTCCCTGTTAGCCTATACAGTAGCATGAGGATCAAGGCGCTCGGACAGAACACAATGAATATTCCCAATTACATGCACTAGTACCCACTATCTGTTCAACTTGTCATTTGCAGACAAGTCTTCAGATGTCAAGGCAGTCTGTCCCTTGGATATAACCCCCAAAAAACACTTGATTTAACAAACAGACTCCAGATGTAGGATCTTAATTTGAGAGTTTGCTACAGAATGAAAATGATCCTGCAGCAACAGGAAATGTGAATTATCATGTGGATTATAATTAATGGACATTTTTGTAGGGGTTGGAGGGGGGGGAATCCAATCTGAAATGGTTAAGTGGAAACGTCAGAAGCCTTTTTAAACCTCAAATACACTACAGTGTACATTTCCTCCACTGCAGACAAGTTCTCATGCAACAGAGTGATCAAATTAAGATCTTGTAGGAAATATTACAAATCCAATCAATACTATGTTGGGTGCTGTTCTATGTCATAAATGAGATTCCACCTAAACCTAACTTGTCCATAGTAAGAGAAAATAAAAAGAACATGCTTCATGTCTTTAGAGTGGTGTATTTATTGCCCGACGACATACTGAATTGAATTTTGACTGCTCTACTTATCGCTACATACTGGCATCGTAGAAGTCGTTTCTGCTGACGTGAAAGTTAGGGGGGTTGTACAAAACAAGTCATCCGCGAATGGATGGTCTCTAACCAGAGTATTAAACCAAATGACTATATCCAAAATGCTGCTTTACCCATCGGTTTCTGGCACCAATCAAAATGGTTTGAATGTGTTCACATAGGAGAAGTTGTTGGGGAGGAAATGAAATCCAGAAACGTAAGTAGGCGTGGCGTTTGGCCAGAGCGAAGTTGATTTGTAGCCAGGCAAGTGCATTTCGGTTACCTTTAACAATGTGCCCAAGAAAGAAAGGAAAACTGAGACTGAAATTGTGCCCAGTGAAATTACGTTGAACAAACAAGGAATAGACGTTGAATTGACGTCTGGGCCCAGTGGGTCTGGAGAAGACCAGAATAAGATAACTAATAGTCTTCATAGTATGCTACTCTTTCTTGATTGATTTACTAAGGCTAAGGAAAACACACTCAGATAAACTGCCACGCCCTGATCTGTTTTACCTGTCCTTGTGCTTGTCTCCACCCCCCCAGGTGTCTCCCATTTTCCGCACTTATCCCTGGGTATTTTTACCTGTGTTTTCTGTCTGTCTGTGCCAGTTCGTCTTGTTTGTTCAAGCCAACCAGTGTTTTGTTTCTCGCCTTCCTGGTTTTGACCCCTGCCTGTCCGGACCCGCCTGCCTGACCACTCTGCCTGACCCTGAGCCTGCCTGCCATCCTGTACCTTTGCCCCTACTCTGGATTACCAACCTCTGCCTGACCTGACCCTGGGCCTGCCTGCCGCCCTGTACCTTGGCCTCTACTCTGGATTACCAACCTCTGCCTGACCTGACCCTGGGCCTGCCTGCCGCCCTGTACCTTGGCCCCTACTCTGGATTACCAACCTCTGCCTGACCTGACCCTGGGCCTGCCTGCCGCCCTGTACCTTGGCCCCACTGTTCTGGATTATCGACCCCTGCCTGCCTTGACCTGTCGCTTGTCTGCCCCTGTTGGTACAATAAACATTGTTACTTCTACACAGTTTGCACTTGAGTCTTATCTGAAACCTGAAATAAATGCATACTTGATGGAACGTAAATGAAGTTGTCTAGCATTGCTGTTAACAGCAAATGTATAGGTCTAATCAGTATAACACAGATGGACAAGCTGTTCTCCAACATAAAACCATACGAGGGACAGGAGATGAACATTGAATCCCATCCAAAAGAATATCCAGCTGCTGCTTGGAATGTAATTCAAATACACGGTCAATAAAAATGCGATATTGACACAGCCTACTTGTATTTGACATTTCCATGTGTTCCCAAAGAGACAGTTTTGCACCACTTTATGACGGCCAGAGCATTTCTCGTTATCAAAAAATTAGACAGGCAGTATCTCCCTCACTCCACCTAGCTTCCCACCCCCATTAACACCACCAACCCGTTGTCCCCTGTACCACAAACAACGAGGCACTGCACAGGACAAAAAAACAACAACGTTTGTTTGTTTTTAAAACAGTGAAAAAATAAACCCTAGTCTTCTGAGGGGCTTGGCAGAAAAACGAAAACCTGCTTAGTTAAAGAGGGGGGGGGGGGGGGAAACTTACTCAAAACAATGGCACTGGCAAAAGACAGAAAGAGACCGAGGGTTTTTCAAAGAAAAAGGCAGGAGGATTAGTGCAGCTGCCAATACAGAGAGTAGGCTGGGTGTGCATTCGCCAGCCACCACACATTTGAATCAATACGTGTCAAATGCCGCTTGAAACACAATTAGTGTGCCGCTAAAGAAAAATAAGGAAAAATACACTCAGGGAAGATTAAAGGATGTGCACAATGTTCCTCTCAAAATCGTTCAAATTCAACACCTATACAGGCTTTTCAGACACATGACAGCTTGTTATGCGCCTGCTCAAGTTGAAGAAAGCAGAGGAGAGCAGAGCAGGGAGGAAAGCAAAGCATGCATCTGTATGAATATCCAAACACCTTCTCAATGTGTCTGTCAACTCCACTGAGCCCTTTGTGCTGCTGTGTGGGTTTCCTAAAGATATCAAGCGACAATAACTAGGATACATAACACACCATAACAGACATGGCATCTCATCTCACTATTAACCTACTTCGACCTGCTAGATACTAGATTCCACTCCCTCACCCCCCTTCATCCACCGCATAAACTTAGTGGCTAAAAAGAGATCAACCAACTGAGTGTAATGAAATTGAGAGGGGGGAGGAGGGGAAGTGAGACTGGAGGGGATGGAGTATGGGGGTTAGCGGGATCATCCATCTGTGCAAGCAATAATGTCTGTATCTGCAGGCTGGTTGAATCACACTTTCAAATGGATGGCACAGACTTCTGTAATAGCACTGATGGTCGGTCTCCTCGCTGTTAAAGCAAATAAACAAATAAATCCCGCATATACAATATACAGGAAGCTATATGAGATATCCTGTACACGGTGTTGTGTGCAGACGGTGATGTACAGTATGCATGGTAATCTATAACAGTAGCCTCTGTTAGCCTAGCGGTTAAGTGTGTTGGGCAAGTAACCGAAAGGTCGCTGGTTTGTATCCCTGAGTTGACTAGGTGAAAAATCTGTTGATGTGCCCTTGAGCAAGGCACTTAACCCTAATTGCTGCTGTAAGTAACTCTGGATAAGAGCGTCTGCTAAATGACTCAAATGTAAATATACAAGAGGAAGGAAAACACACTGCAGGTCAGTGGAAATGAAACAAGACGTTATCTCATGTACAGACCGGATGAGGTGGTTATAGATCTCTGTTGGTGCCATCTCTTCCTCCCATAAAACCTCTGAAGGGCAGATGTAGCACTCATTTGTGAGAGACGAAGGCATCGCATCTTTCCATTAAGGCCTGTTTCTCACTTTCAAATGCATGACTTCTTTTTTTTACGTGGCAGCAGAAGCATCTCCAACCTACAAATTGGCGCACTGTAATGTTGCAGAGTGAGTCATGGCTTAACCTAACACAGAACCAGACACTGGTAATTTAGGACGCACAGAGACCTTTTCTAAAAGGCTCTTATCAAACAGACTGTGAAGTAGATCCTATTTTATCCCCTTTCAACGATATTTGTTGGAAAATAAAAATGTGTCATACAAATAAGGATGTCACACATATTTGTCAATGCCACAGATATGTGAATGTATAAGATTGCCCTGATTGTATAGGAGAGCACGTTATAGCTTTACCAACGAGGATAGATATGATAAAACCATGCTTTTACATACGGCTACGATGGTGTGAGTATAGATGCATTGGTACATTGGGGTATAAATGTATGGCTACAGCTGTATGTGACTAGCCTGCAGGTTTTGGTTTCAGTATGTAAATTGGTTTAAATCCCCCTACAACAGGCATGTTGTAGGGGGATTTGTATATCAGTATGTATGGCTGCAATAGACCAATATGGTAACACTGGTATGGGGAATATGTATACCTCCATACTGTATATTTGGGTATGACTGTATGGTTGGTTGGCTGTATGGTTCAGTCATAGACCTAATAGTGACACCGGCAGTACGTACAGAACCAGTCCAAGGTATCATGTAGTATCCAAAAAAGTGTTAAACAAATAAAAATATATTTTAGATTTGAGTAGCCACCCTTTGCCTCGATGACATCTTTGCACACTCTTGGCATTCTCTCAACCAGCTTCACCTGGAATGCATTTAAATTAGCAGGTGTGCCTTGTTAAGAGTAAATATATTTTGATTTAAATGTTAAAATATATTTTGATTTGTTAAACACTTTTTTGATGACTACATGATTCCATATGTGTTATTTCATAGATTTAATGTCTTCACTATTATTGTTCAATGTAGAAAATAGTCAAACAGAAAGAAGAACCCTTGGATGAGGTGGTGTGTCCAAACGTTTGACTGGTACTGTATATCAATCCATATGTATTGGTATGTCTGTAAAGCTGTATGTCTGTCTGGCTCTGTTCCATATGGAGAGCCCTCTTAGCCTGGTTTAATCAGCTGAACTGAGCGGGTTCAGCCCAGGATATGTAGGCCTACAGCTGTGCTTTATTAGACACAATGAAGACCAGATTAGGGGATCTGGGAAGGGGAGAACTGGGGAGAACGGGGGAGGGGGAAATGACTCCAAACACATCTGTCCTTGGTTTGTCTCAGGCTCCAACACCAAACCGCAAGCATGACCATGTACAAATCTGTCTCCACTTGTAGAGACACGACAAGCAGGCAAGTCTGTGAGAACGTTCTCAGACCTTGGGTTGGTTTTTTACACTGACTGTGGCTCCTAGGAACAGTCTGTTGCCTGGAAGTTGATAGCAAGTTAACAATGACTTCCGCATGCCGCGTGGAGCCGTGTGGAGCTACAAACAAGTCATCATGTTCTAACTAATCAAGACGATGAGATATGTATATGCACTGCTATACACAAGCTCTAAATATTCACGATAAGCCCCAGAGAGGATATCACCGATGCCTCTGTCTCTCTGATTATGACCTTAATGGAAAACAGTTTGTTTCTAAAGACGAAAAACTGCTGTCTCAATGTTGTGTTTTCTGTACTGACCGTGTCTTTTGTTGTGGGTAAAGTCGCAATTGCATTACTGTTCGATAACAAAATCTGAAAATATTCTGTATACATTCAGTAACATGATAAGACTATTCCTGGAAGATGTGGGTTCGGTGCAACATAAGACAACAACATTTTGAGTGAGAGGAAAAGTGTGCAGAGTTCTTAAGCAATTTCAATGTACCTTTATGACAAAAAGTCTTCAACTATAAGTTACTTTTTTGAGCTCTGCTAGCTGTGCCGTTGAGGATCTAGAGCAAGGACACTTGTAGTTGTTAAGGTCGGAACACAAGCCTGCACCCTCGCCATCACACAATTACAGGTTTTCTTTACGCAATCCAAAAATGATTCATTGTAAAACACAATCTGGGTCAGCTGGGCATGATTTGAAAGCGTGTTCTATTGCCAACATGACTAGCTAGGTTATAAAATATGATATTATAGTGTTTTTTACAAGGCAATTCAGGGAAACAGATCGTAATTTTGATGGGCATAGAAAGGCGTCATGAGTGCATTCAGGTGCGTGTACCATGGTACATTTGATTTACAACAGACAAACAGGCTCATTCTGTTCAGAACAACCCAGTGTATGATCCCATGTCATCCTGTAATTGTACATCAAACATAGTGATCCTAAACGTTGACACTGTATCTGACAAGAGTTTTAAAATTTTTAGATGTGAAGCGCACATTTGAACTCACGTGGGTTTGGCTTGCTTGCATGTCATAAAGCTGTATTTATTATAATCCTCAACATCTTATTTTTCTAAATACATCGAGTCATGTTAATTGACAGCATTTTACTCACTCAGACAACAAAAAATGTTAAAAAGTTGTCCAAATACCGGGTGGGATGGGGGCAACTTCTTGTCGCAGGCAGTGCTCAAGTTCAGAATGTCTGTCGGTCAAAAAACCCATACAGGGTCGGTCCACGTCATCGCAGTGCTAGAGGCATCACTACAGACCAGGGTTCTAATCCCAGGCTGTGGCCCAGCGTCGCCAGGTTAGGGGAGGGTTTGGCCGGCGAGCTGAAATGTCCTTGTCCCATCGCGCTCTGGCAACTCCTTGTGGCTGACTTTGTTCGCCAGTTGTACAATGTTTCCCCCGAGACATTGGTGCGGCTGGCTTCCGGGTTAAGCGAGCAGTGTGTAAAGAAGCAATGTGGCTTGGCAGGGTCATGTTTTGGAGGATGCATGGCTCTCGACCTTCGCCTGTATGGGAATTGCAGCAATGGGACAAGACTGTAACTACCAATAGGGAGTAAAAAAAATAAAAAAATAAAACACTGACAGCAAAAGCTCTGACGCCATGTATATAGTATGTTACGGTACTGCCACTACGTTCCAATTTAGACGCTTATTAGAGTAAATTGAACACGATAATTGTTTGGTAATTAGACAATGCTTTTAGAGCAGGCATGGCGATGCATTTTGCCCAGGCATTAACTGGGTTATAGAGCTACAGGAGTGTAGGTAAGCACGATGCCTCCACCTGAGTCACTCTGAAGACTTAAGACCCTGAGAGAGTGAGCGAGACAGAGAGCGAGAGTGAGCGAGACAGAGAGCGAGAGAGAGCGGAGAGTGAGCGAGAGAGAGGCCAGGGGGGGAGACCAGAGACAGAAGGACATAGAGACAGAAGACAAGGCAAGAGAGTGGAAAGAGAAAGAGATGTGCTATGTTTGGTCTGGCTAGCTTCGTCATCCTTCCATCCCGCCTCACCAGTCCCTACCTCTATGGCAAACAGACAGACTGTGGTTCACAGCGTGTCATGGGCACAGTGGAAAAGAGCTTGATCAGGAAGACATTCCACTGCCATTAGAGCTCCTCTGTCTGTGTTTACAGAGTGGCCCTTTCTTCTCCCTTTGAACAGCTCACACACGGTGAGTGAGATTAAACAACAAACCACATGGTCTGTCGTAGACTAATCCACTGGCCAGTTCCCTATGTGGTACTGCTTTGTCCTGATTATTTGCCACAGGAGGTGGACGCAGGCCCAGATAGAAAGACGCAAAGACTTATCTCATTTGCCACAATGTTGATTGTGATATTTGTTTATATCATTTAAGGAAGAGTGATACTAGATAGGCTTTTAGTGTTGTTGTTTTGTGGGAAGACACTTGAATGAAATACGCTTGCACTTGCAAGTATCCCCTTGCCTCGGATGTGATACTTTAAATCCTGATTGATATTGAGTACGCTGTTCTCATTCTTGGGGTAAGACTAAAGGGGGGGAAATCTAAACTTGGCAACGGCTGGCCCTCTAGCTACAACATAGACTGACTGGGTACAAGGCTGTTGCCGCTTTGCCTCCGGGTTGGAAAAAGTTGGAGGATTAAACTGTGCCAGGTGGCGTCCCATTTTCTTCAACAGTCCCCTGTCAGGCCTCCAGGTACAAGAGTAGCAATTCTGGAGACTGGGATTGAACCTATTCTTCTGAACATGTGAATAGCAGCCGACCAGGAGCCTAGACTGTGGCTAGTCCTGTTAGCCAGATTACTGATCAGGGCCTCTTCAGAGGCAGGCTCAGGGCTCCAGGGCAGGTCTGCCTGTCTTATAGTAGTCCACGGGCCTCTGACTCTGTTTAGAGTGAGCTTGTGCATTCAACTAGTCAAAGTTCATCATCGTCTTTATTGGATGATAAAACTCTTGCTGTGCATTCTAAAAGTAATCCTATTATGTTTTGGTGTGCGTGTGTTCTGTTTCTGTTCTCATTTCTATTCCTCAACATAACGCATGATGTTACGAAAGGGAAATGATTCCCTCGGTCTTCTCTATTTTCTAGGAAAAGCTCGCTCGGACAGATATTGAAGAATGCGTAGCCCTCCATGGTTGTTAATAGGGTAGGAAAACTAACTTTAATATCACAGTGTGTTAGAATTTTCAGTGGTGTGCCTGGAAGGCCTGAGAGGCAGTAATTCACTATCCATAATACACAGCAAGCCACGGCCACACCACACTGTATTTCTCACATTATACAGTTCAACACTATAGGGGTGTATAGCTGCAATAAACAACCCATAAAGCAGACACTTTTACAGTCTTACCAATTCTATGATGTCAGCATTGTGCCTCCTGAAAACCCTCTAAACGTCTTAACACTGTCTGCTTCGCCATCTCTAATCGTTCCGCGGGAAAATATGACGTTGATCATTTGTGAAGGTTGGCGCTGGCTGCTCACGTGATGGCTCGGCCTGGCATCGGCAGGCAATGGCATCGAGTCATTATCACTACCAACACTGTGGCTTCAGCATTAGAACAGAGCATTTGCATAGCACATACACGGCGATGGCAGGTCAAACAAGAACACAATCCAAGCCTGGTCTGTTGATGTTACGCTGCTCACCCTCTAAACCCTTCGAAACAGATGGTTGGAATCATGTTGTTTCCAAAGCCATGCAGATTTTTGGGGAGATGAGAAAAGGGCCTCAACATATGAGCAAAAAAAAAACACTGAACCAGTGTCCCGTTAAATTAATTGAATAACATATCAGATCATGGGCTCTGAAAATCTTGAATTATTGACCTAGTTATTGACTTATGTGGCCTCTGTTGAAAAAACAGATGGAGACAGAGGTTGAATCTAACATGTACAGCGATTGCAGCAGCAAGCAGCTGATTAATCCATCAGCTGTTTTATTTGATATTTATTTCCCCAACAGTTGCCTTCCAGCAGATGTCAGAGTGATTTTTGGAAACGAGGCCCGTGACAACTGCAACAGCACTGTGATTTTCTAAATCACACTACAGTACGAATCCATGCTGAGCGATTGATACAATAGGAACGCTATGATTTTTCACCTGACTTCAAAGGATTGTTGTGTGCGGAAGTAAGTGGTCAAGCTATAACACTTGCAAATCAAATCAAATCAAATTTATTTGTCACATACACATGGTTAGCAGATGTTAATGCGAGTGTAGCGAAATGCTTGTGCTTCTAGTTCCGACAATGCAGTAATAACGAACAAGTAATCTAACTAACAATTCCAAAAAAACTACTGTCTTATACACAGTGTAAGGGGATAAAGAATATGTACATAAGGATATATGAATGAGTGATGGTACAGAGCAGCATAGGCAAGATACAGTAGATGATATCGAGTACAGTATATACATATGAGATGAGTATGTAAACCAAGTGGCATAGTTAAAGTGGCTAGTGATACATGTATTACATAAGGATGCAGTCGATGATATAGAGTACAGTATCTACGTATGCATATGAGATGAATAATGTAGGGTAAGTAACATTATATAAGGTAGCATTGTTTAAAGTGGCTAGTGATATATTTACATCATTTCCCATCAATTCCCATGATTAAAGTGGCTGGAGTAGAGTCAGTGGCATTGACAGTGTGTTGGCAGTAGCCACTCAATGTTAGTGGTGGCTGTTTAACAGTCTGATGGCCTTGAGATAGAAGCTGTTTTTCAGTCTCTCGGTCCCAGCTTTGATGCACCTGTACTGACCTCGCCTTCTGGATGACAGCGGGGTGAACAGGCAGTGGCTCGGGTGGTTGATGTCCTTGATGATCTTTATGGCCTTCCTGTAGCATCGGGTGGTGTAGGTGTCCTGGAGGGCAGGTAGTTTGCCCCCGGTGATGCGTTGTGCAGACCTCACTACCCTCTGGAGAGCCTTACGGTTGAGGGCGGTGCAGTTGCCATACCAGGCGGTGATACAGCCCGCCAGGATGCTCTCGATTGTGCATCTGTAGAAGTTTGTGAGTGCTTTTGGTGACAAGCCGAATTTCTTCAGCCTCCTGAGGTTGAAGAGGCGCTGCTGCGCCTTCTTCACGATGCTGTCTGTGTGAGTGGACCAATTCAATTTGTCTGTGATGTGTATGCCGAGGAACTTAAAACTTGCTACCCTCTCCACTACTGTTCCATCGATGTGGATGGGGGGGTGTTCCCTCTGCTGTTTCCTGAAGTCCACAATCATCTCCTTAGTTTTGTTGACGTTGAGTGTGAGGTTATTTTCCTGACACCACACTCCGAGGGCCCTCACCTCCTCCCTGTAGGCCGTCTCGTCGTTGTTGGTAATCAAGCCTACCACTGTTGTGTCGTCCGCAAACTTGATGATTGAGTTGGAGGCGTGCGTGGCCACGCAGTCGTGGGTGAACAGGGAGTACAGGAGAGGGCTCAGAACGCACCCTTGTGGGGCCCCAGTGTTGAGGATCAGCGGGGAGGAGATGTTGTTGCCTACCCTCATGGACCCTCACCGATTCAGAACATTTGACAATTGCTGTCTTCTGTCAGAAATATTATGAAATTGTACTGCCAAACAATTGTGTACAATGTGATAAGATTCCAGGAACTAAAAACGGGAATACACAGACACCAAAAAACACATTTAACTTTTTTGAAGTCACATTGATTTTGAAAGGCTTTTCTCTCTGTATACATCCTTTTAAAATTCCCTTATTGGCCTGTTCAGAGCCAACCACATAAAAGCAAAAGGGAAGAGAGAAAAACACAAAAGAAAACAGTGAATACAGAAATTCAAATAAGTCCACATGTGCTTCTCTCCATGGAGGCTGGTGGAAGGAGCTATAGGAGGACGGGCTCATTGTAATAGCTGGAATGGAATCAATGGAACCGACTCAATATTGTTGTTTCCATATGTTTAATACCGCTCCATTTATTCCATGAAAGTCCGTGTGACCATTGCACTCAGAACAGATATGTTGACCAAATGACCAGGACGAAACATCGACCTACCCCTAAATTTAAAAAAAGACTCAAAATAAATCTTGAATCTTCTTTTTTCTGGACCAGCTGTGCAATTTTTTAAATATATTCCATTCCAGCCATCGCAATTAGGCCGTCCTCCTATAGCTCCTCACACCAGACTCCTCTGCAGGACTAGAACCCCAATATTTAGTACGTACCAAGGGAGTGGGAAAACATGTTTTTTAGGCTCTGGTTAGAGACAGCAAGGGAAATCTAATAAATGAATGTAAACGTGGTTTCACGGGGGCGGGCGGCAGTTCAGTAGTATTAGGTTTCTCAGAAGAGACTACTAAAACCACTACAACCAGTGATGGTCACTGCGAGCAAGAAAGAGAGACTCTGGGAAAGGCCGTTGTCCGTGAACCTCGAAAGCAAGTTGGCCCAAATTCTGTTACATATCCCCCTCCCTTTATGTATTGGGGACAATGAAAGAGTTTAGGAGGGGAGCCTGGAGGTCTGGTGAGGGATCTCTAGTTACCCTCTCTACTCTACCAAAACCAGGCAGCACGGTGAGGTTGGTGGGCGAGTTCAGTTACATGACAACCAGTTTAGCCGGGTGGTGTCTTTCTCCAGGAAACAACATGCTGTTTAGGTTCCTCGGGGCACGGAAATGTTAATGCATAACACACACAAACACAAGCACACACAGATGGAGCCGATCTCAAACACAAACACACACTCACACATACATGCGTAACCAAAAAGACGTGTGTGTGTGTGTGTGTGTGTGTGTGTGTGTGTGTGTGTGTGTGTGTGTGTAGAAAAATGTTTGAATCATCCCTCTCCTTTGTGCTCTCATTTACATAATGTGGGAGTGAGAGGGCAAATGTCATCCCCATCACCAACCAATCCCTTTGAAACGACTCACAATGGGCAGTAGCTGAATGCCTTCAGCATAGCTGGCAGAGGAGAGTAGCTCCTACCGGGCTGTGTTCCCTCCCACCCTCCCACCCTCGCTCCCTCCCTCCCCACCCACCACTGCGAAATCACTGTGTTCCCCTTTTGAAAAGTATCTGTGAGCCAGCACTGTAACCTGAAGCAGTCTTTTGGATATCGGTTCTCAAGTAAAAGAGAGCAGTGTTTCCGCTAGGATCATTTTCAGCAGCGGTGGCAAAGTTAGCATGTGGGGGGGTAGAGTAGTGGGTGTGGCCAAGGGCGCTGTCTTCGACCGAAATTATAGAGGCCCTCCTCTTGGGCCAGAGACTAAATTTAGCTGTTTTAATGCACATTTCCTACAATTCTATAGTTTTTGCCATGGAGCAGAGAGAACAGTCAATTTCCTGCAATTCTACAAATTTGTCATGGGGCTAAGAGAAAAAAAATTCTGTTTTAATGTACATTTTATTCAATTCTACACATTTTGCAATGGGGATAAGATAATTTGCAGTTTTAAAGCTAATTTCCTGCAATTCTACACATTTTGCCATGGCTTATGCCGTGTTCTTATGTTATCTTAGTAACTCAATCATTATAACAAAATCAATGGGGGCCCCATGCCATGACATTTTGGAAACTTTACATTATCCTTGACTGTCTAGTTGTTATTGTGGTGATTGTTCTCAAAAAAAAATATATATATAGCTCCATTATCTTTTCTACATACTTTTTATCTAGTTTAGTCACTATGAAATAGCCAATATGAAATCATGTGACAACCCAAAAAGTGTTAAACAAATCAAAAATATATTTTATATTTGAGATTCTTTTAAGTAGCCACCCATTGCCTTGATGAAAATTTTGCACACTCTTAGCATTCTCTCAACCAGATTCAGCTGGAATGCTTTTTCAACAGTCTTGAAGGAGCTCCCACATATGCTGAGCACTTGTTAGCTTCTTTTCGTTCACTTTGCGGTCCAACTCAACCCAATTGGGTTGAGGTCAGGTGATTGTGGAGGCCAAGTCATCTGATGCAGCACTCCATCACTCTCCTTCTTGGCAAACCAGATGATGGGATGGTGTATCGTTGTAGAATGCTGTTGTAGCCATGCTGGTTAAGAGCGCCTTGAATTCTAAATAAATCACTAACAGTGTCACCAGCAAAGCACCCCCACACCATCACACCTCCTCTTCCATGTTTCACAGTGGGAACCACACATGCAGAGATTATCCGTTCACTCACTCTGCGTCTCACAAAGACATGGCGGTTGGAACCAAAAATCTCAAATTTGGACTCATCAGACCAAAGGAAATATTTCCACCAGTCTAATGTCCATTCTTGGCCCAAGCAAGTCATTTATTCTTATTGTTGTCCTTTAGTAGTGGTTTCTTTGCAGCAATTCGACCATGAAGGCCTGATTCACTGAGTCTCCTCTGAACAGTTGAAGGTGAGATGTGTCTGTTACTCTGTGAAGCATTTATTTGGGCTGCGATTTCTGAGGCTGGTAACTCTAATGAACTCCTCTGCAGCAGAGGTAACTCTGGGTATTCCTTTCCTGTGGTGGTCCTCATGAGAGCCAGTTTCATAATAGCACTTGATGGTTTTTGCGACAGTACTTTAAGAAACGTTCAAATTTTCCCGGATTGACTGACCTTCGTGTCTGAAAGTAATGATGGACTGTCATTTCTCTTTGCTTATTTTAGCTGTTCTTGCCATAATATGGATTTGGTCTTTTACCTAATGGGGCTATCTTCCATATACCACCCCTACCTTCTAACAAGACAACTGATTGGTTCAAACTCATTAAGATGGAGAGAAATTTGACAAATTAACTTTTAACAAGGCACACCTGTTAACTGAAATGCATTCCAGGTGACTACCTCATGAAGCTGGTTGAGAGAATGCCAAAAGTGTGCAAAACTGTCATCAAGGCAAAGGGTGGCAACATTGAAGAATCTGAAATATATAATATATTTTGAATTGTTTAAGACTCTCTTGGTTACTACATGATGTGTTATTTTATAGTTGTCACACCCTGACCATGGAGAGCTTTTTATTCTCTGTTGGTTAGGTCGGGGTGTGACTAGGGTGGGTCATCTAGGTGATTATGTTTCTATGTTGGCCATGTATGGTTCCCAATCAGAGGCAGCTGTTTGTCGTTGTCTCTGATTGGGGATCATATTTAGGCAGCCATTTCCCCTTTGTGCTTTGTGGGATCTTGACTCTGTATAGTTGCCTGCTAGCACTATTGTTAGCTTCACAGTTCGGTTTGAGATTTATTGTTTTTGTTTTGCTGTGAGTTTCACCTAGTAATAAAGGGATGTGGAACCCAGATCACGCTGCGCTTTGGTCCACTCATTATAACAAATCGTGATAATAGTTTTGATGTCTTCACTATTATTCAACAATGTAGAAAATAGTAAAAATAAAGAAAAGCCCTTGAATGAGTAGGTGTGTCCAAAAGTTTGAAAGGTACTGTATATATATATATATATATAAATGGCAGCAAGGATTAAGCAGTGGCATCCCACCGCTGCTAAATGAATAAAGGGGAAACGCTGGAGAGAGATGGAAAGAAAGGGAGGCATAGATGGAACGAAAGTGCTGAGACACACAAACTGCCTCTTAAAAAACAAAAGACAGGAAGAAGGGGGTAAAAAGAGCAAAAGCTTTGCACTGTTCATAGCCTTCCTGTAAAGTAACATCCCAGTGCAATGCAATGGGAAAACCATGGGTCTGTATCCATATGTCTCTTTAAAAGTGACTCATCTGTCAGATACAGAGCCCTCCATTGTGATCTATACTGCCTGGCCAAGGAGCAGTTCCACGGCAAAGAGCCAAAAACCCTCCAAAACAGACCCTCTAAAACAGCCACAGCCAAAGAAGAGCCATAACATTCTACTAAAGTACTGGAAACAATGGTGTTTAAAGAGAGAGAGAGAGTAAGGGGAGATTTTTTTTGTGTGTGTGTGTGTGTGTGTGTGTGTGTGTGTGTGTGTGTGTGTGTGTGTGTGTGTGTGTGTGTGTGTGTGTGTGTGTGCATGCGTGCGTGCCATAACCAAAGGCAACAGAGTGGAGAGGACACCTTATCCAAACACCATTTTAATTAGAAATGTATCTGGATGCTCGGTTTATGCAAAGTTCACTTAACACCAGTAGGAGGACAATACAACATTAAACCAAGCATTAAATCAGATTTGTTCTCCAAATCTTCAAATCAGTTGTTGTTTTTTCCAGTGGAGGACTTTGGTCTCAAAGAAGAGGACCATTGTGCTGAAAGCCCTAATGATTAAGTATGCAGGCTTCTGCCGCTGAACAGAATGGAATATTAGCAACAGAGGATATCTTAAAGCGTCTGCAGCTGGGATGCTGGCGGATATTGTGTTGCATTCTGGGTGGGCGCCAAGGCGGGGTGTGTATGTGTACAGTATGTGGATGTGCATGTCTGTGTGTGTGTGTCTGTGTGGGGGCGGGTGGGGGGGTGGCAGCTGCAGCGATGCCGGGATACCAGGAGGAACCTGGACAACTAACATTTGCCTTTCTGCCTCACTGGAATCCACATTAGGAGCTCATCACCATTCCACAGACCCCCAGCCCCACACAACAGCTGTGTGTGGAGTTAAGGACTAGATAAACAAGAGATAGAGTGAGAGGTGCTTGTGGCTGCTGCCACGCCTTGGCTCTGTGACACCTCAAACCCTTCAGGTCATCAAGTGTAAATCAAATCTCTATTTTTAAAAAGGAAATATTTTCTTGGACTAGTTTAGTTGAATATAAAAAGCAAGGCCGTATTTGGTTTCATTGAATGGGGAATGAAAGAATGAGGGCAAAGCATACAAAGTGGTAATGTGAGAAACCCAAATGGCATCATAAATCAATCGCAATGATATGACCAACAGGGCCATATGATATTACACCAAATACTGGAATCCTTAATGTTTGTCCTTGCATATGTTCCATTCAATCATCCACAGGGAGACGTGGAGAAACAGTTTGAAGCAGACCAGTGGGAGCTGTCCAGTTCAGTTTCAGATCAATGTTGCTGTACATATGGCATACACCGTAACTGGAGGGGGCCGGCGCCCACGTGTTAGATTTAAACAGGCTAGGACAGCTGGTGCCGAGAGCTATGACCAAATCACAGCGGAGTATCTTGGGGATATCGGCCCGTTTTTACAACTGTGGGCAAACTGTTGGAGCTCCTCCTGGTCAGATCATTAAAGGGGTCTTTATGGGGCCCACCAGTCCAGCCCCCCCTTAATGAGGGACAGTGTCCAGCCCACGTCCCCCTCTTTACTGCCACAGCCTTTCCCCTCCCTAACGGCCCACTGTTGAACCCAGCCACATCGACGACCAACGACATCTGGCCCCTCCATCTCCAGCCTCCTCCACCGTATATATACCAGGCCTAATGGCCAATTACAAACTCAAGGGCCAGGGAACAGGAACATGGTCCCGATTTATAGTTCCACTGTATCCACTGCCTCCCGTCCCAGAATCCCCTGCTCCGTCGATCACTCCCACATTAGGTTATAGGGGACAGGAGGCACATCAGACCTAATCAGGCTTATCCTTTCCAGAGGATGGCCATTAAACTGGCCTCCCTCCTACCATGCCATGCCAGACATCAACTCCCAGTCCAGTGAATTAAACAAATGAATGCTTCCTCACTATTACAATTAAACTAGCAGCAGCAAAAAATTTGTCGGGGGGAAAAAACTATGAAACCTCATTATAGGAGCAAAGACCTTAGTCCATGCATCAGAGCCAACTGAATTCAAAAACATTTATGAAGTTAGCATGGCATGGAATGCATGTACGTCTTGTGTATTTAGCTTCAGCCTTTCAAATCCTGGTTCATATTCTGCCAGGAACTCCCCCTGCAGTCTAGAACTCTACTCGGTGGGGAGAAAATGGGAGAGTAAAACAGGTGTCAGAAAGCAATGGAAAACTCAAAGCTTTTGCACATTTTGAGTCCCTCTGCATCTGAGTTTTTCTCTTCTTTTCCTTTGACGTAATCTTTTCTCCGGCTGGGGTTCGCCTCCTTTATTAGCTCCCCTCCCCCTTTCATTACAAACACAGTGTTACCTGTGTCAAATCCATTGGTGACGGCCTGGGGAAGTCAACATGGAGCCAATAGATTGTCTCCCTCCACTGAGTCACTTGCTCTACACCTCTAGGCTAGACAGACAAGAGGGAGGAGGGTGAGCAACAACCGGCTTCAAAACAGAAACCTCAAATCTGTATCTTATAAACTACATTTAGTCAAATATGTGACATATTCTGTGTACGGCCTAAACTTTTCAGGATTGCTTTGCAAATCAGTACGGCAAAGGTTATTCAAGATACAGAAGACATGGCTCTTTGCCACAAACGTCTATAATACATTGCTTGCACCAGTAAAGATATTGTGCGCATCCCATATGTAACATGTGAATGTGGTTTCACACATACGCCGTTTTCCATATGTCAGAGGTGACGTGTTTATATCCTAGAACACTGTTATTTCCTTCTTTCTCTCCTCCAAACCAAATAAACTGTGGTTGAGGATGCTAAAAGGCCTATAGCCTCCATGTCTAAACGAAAAGCCAGACATGTCGAGATAGAATGAAACTCTTTTGGAGTAGTCCTGGTAAGCTCAGAGCCACTGAAAAGAGGATTTTGTATAGACACGTTAATCTGTGTACTGTATTGAAGTGCTTAACAGACTGAGCGCAGACCAAATTCCTGTGCAATGCAGGCAGGGAAGAACAAAACAATAGCATCTGACACATTTTAATCCTTCGCTTAAAGTACCCCCAAAAAAACAGGGAAATATATTCAGCCTTGCAGACACTGTAAAACAATTATGCTCACGACGACCATGGGTGCTTAGATAGAGGGAGTAAACGAAAATATGCTTTTTATGAATCCTATTGTTGTTTTAGGCTGAGTCGTTCAAACAGACTAACACCTCGATTGACACCGCGGATCAACCTTTCACCTTCTCTTCCCGACTGGACCACAGGTGTGATATGTGACAAGGTGTGACTAGATGAAAGACACACCAGTGAAGTGCCAAATTCTCATTTCCACCCATACTGATAGATAGGCCACCGTTTATCTGGCCTTGCCCGGCAAGGAATGTTTAACATCTCTTAACGTCTAGCCTCTCCGACGACTGAGGCTCTGCACAACAACAACAAAATACACAAAAAAACAGATGTAGGACCTGTTGCAGGAGAACATCCCTGCAATGCAGGGCATTTCAAACTAGTAGTGTATTTGAGGTTTAAAAATACCTATGAAGTTTGTCATTTCCACTTGGAAATTTCAGGCTTGATTTTCTTTGGGGAACTATGTATTAATACCAACCCCTACAAAAATGTTAATTCATTATTATCCACATTATTCACATTTCCTGTTGCAGTAGGATTATTTCCCTGCTTTAGCAAACTGTCTTAAATGAAGATCCTACATCTGTACAACACTGTCCAACCAGTCGGGAAGAAACAATTACTTACTGGCTGGCAGTGTTAAAAAGCTAGCCGTTCACTCAACTGTGAGGTAGGCCCACAAGTTGTTGAGCTGCAGAAAAATAGATCAGAGCAGGCAGATAATACTAAACATGGAATCACAGGCAAGGCCATGAATCAGGGTCTGCGTGCCACTATTTGGCTGTCTCCGCTTCGACAACGGCCTTAACCATAGAAGTGACAGTGAATACTAACAGTGTGAGCCTTAGTGTCTCCGAAGCCGCTCCAAACTACCCCAGCACACACAGTGCACTGCAGCAGAATCATAAATGAGCGACTTTGACAGAAAACACAGGCTTAAAGTGTGTGTGTGTGTGTGTGGGGGGGGGGGGGGGGAATCAGGTTGAAGGATGAGAGTCAGTCAAGGCAATTAATTTAGAGGTTGTGGGGGATTTGGGATATGACAGGGGTGGTTATTTGCTTGCAGCGACCGTCGAGTCCCCTCCACTAACAAAGAGCCGTTCCTATTTCCTATGAACAGCGACAAAGAGTTCCATTAATCCCCAAGGGGAGGGCTCATCTTGGCCTTCTCTTCTCCTCCACACATAAAACCCTTCCTCGTATTACCGCTCAGTGTTTTCACCACAAGAACGTAGGAGGAGACCAAAGGAGCCGGCCACAGCCCATCTTTCAATTGTTAAGCCGCTCTTAAAACAGTTTTGTCGGTGCTAATTCTTAACACATGCTCTCATTTTGCAGAGCTTTGCTTTCAACCAGAACAAGAAGAAAGCAAAGAGACTGTGGAAAGGCAAAGAGACTGTCGAAGTCTCTCTCTCGATGGCCCTCTCTGATCAGGAAGAGTAGAGGAGTGCAGTAGAAGAGACTTTAGCGCTGTCCAAAGCTCAGTCCAGCTGTCACGTTTCGCAAGCAGATGAAAAACTCTTGCCGGGTAGAGCAGAGCGCATGCCTATCCCCACTTATCCCCCATGGAACGGCGCTTACCAGTGGGGCACAGCTGCCCAAACAGACACACATGCTCAGACGCCTCAGTAGTCAGGCGGACAAGGCACAACAAGAGACTAAGGAGCCACAGCCACTCACACAGCACAGCAGGCTCAGGAAGTAGTCACAATCACAGAGGTGAAAGGGAGAGAGACAGAGAGTGAGAGAGAGAGAGACAGAGAGACAGAGAGAGAGAGAAAGGGGGAGGACTTACTCCCACATAAGTGTGTGTATTTCTGTCTGGCCCACCTAATTTCAAACAGGCACAAATCGATGGTGGTGCAATCACATTTTGTAGGCGTCCTGCGCTGTGCCGGCGATAGGCAGAATAATAAATAAAGGCCAGGGATAATCACAGGGCCCAGACTGGAGGGGATTGGGTGAGGAGAGGAGGGCTAGACACTGCCTCAGCTGTGTCCAAGTGGCATGGAATTCTGTTCCAGCTGTCAACAGCAGCCAGGCAGCACCTAATACTCCACACACCACACAGCCTTAATGGCTGTACTAGCCCAGCTCTGAAGGGACCGCGGATGGTGCTGGTGTGAGGAAGAGGGGGGAGCTGCCGCCGCAACAGAATAACGACAGACTCTTGTTTTTGTCTTGGCTATGAAAGCAGAAGGCAACATTGTTTGGCTGTGACGTTATGGTGATACCTGTGGTGTGGCAGGTGAGCTTGTGGACAGCATGGCTGGTCACAGTGGTGAGGTGTTCATGTAGAGTTATCACGCCACACAGGTTATTCTCCCAGGCAGCGCTACTTTAGTACCAGCCTGTGCTGCTGCTGTCATTGGTCGGTATGATTCAAGTTCATGAATCATAGGTAGTGTGCACACACAGCTGCAGGCATGACAAAGTGCCTGCTCGCATGCCTGTATGCATTCAAATCCATGGTACATTGTTTTATAATATATCAAACACATTCTGCTGTTTGGTGTCTTCACCCTTCATTTGAAATCACACAATCAATCCACAGTTTAAAATCCCAACTCTACTCTACATACTTTTAGTATGTGCATGAATATAAAAAAGTAATAAACGTCTATCGGTACTATTCAACACACACGTAAGGCAAATCGCTTATCCAGTAACTCCCTAATATGGTGTCTCATACACAACAGTTGTCAATGCCAACGTCATTTCAATCAAATCTCTATTCACAAAAGAATCCTTCAGCGACCATATAAAAGAGCCCTAACAATGGCCATTAGTGGTCGGGGGAGATCAACAGCAGAATAGAACAGCGCTGGTAAATGCACTGCTGATTCACCCAACACAATGGCCTTGTTTGTGTGACTGTGACCTTAGCACTCCTAGACAACGCATTCTCTGTGGGACGCAGTAGAGCGAAAACAAGCCCTTCACATTCAAATGGCCTCCCAATCAACAGTTGTCTTGTTTTTTCTGCTCATCCAACAAGGTCCACTTTATTGGGGACTACACAGGGGTGCACCCTTTCCCCTAACTATTCCTCATTCCGGCTCTAAAAACAAACAATTAAATGAATCATATCAGTCGTTTGGTTTATGCTCCTGGCACCTCATCCACAACATACATGAACTTGAAGAGCCAGAAGCGGGGACTTTATCTTTGTTTATCTTATCCCATCAACTGACACCCACTTCCCCACACCTCCTGCCAGGAGAGGACTGCATGATATCAGATGGACCCCACTAGGGACACTTGGCAATAACAAACACACAGACATGGTGCTGGCTACACCCATTTAATAAAACATTTATTTTTGTATTTTATTTCTAATGGGGAGAGACAGCGGTCCTGTGTTAATATGTATATGTAATAATGTACATCCAGGATTCACTAAACAAAGCTTGGTTGGTCCTCACAGATAACCCACTCAGCAAAAACGGGTTGAATCGTCATTTCAACAAAACAATTAAATGTGATGACGTTGTATCAACGTGGATAACGGATTGGATTTGCAAAAGCCGTCAACGTAAGGGAAATCCAATAACACGGTGACATTTTTTGTTGATTTCACATTGAATTCACGTTAGTTGACAGCTCAACCAAATATCAAAACTAGACATTGAAATGATTCCAAAATTTAGTTGGACCCAATGAGAGATGGGTGGCGTGTGACTATAAACACAGAAGTGGTTCGATACAGACAGCTGGAAGAAAAAAAAAGAATCATAGAGAAGAGAATGGAATAAGAACCCAATAACAGGGCTGCATGCCTCCCTCACCTCCCACTAAGACATTCATACTTAATAACATGTGGTCAGTCTCCTCAACCCACGTCTCTCTCGCCGGCATCTCCCTGACCCTCCCGTCCTTCCAGCCAACATTCCTTACATAGTTCATTAAACTCTGCCTCTCTTGCCCTCCACTCAGTTGTATTGTTTTCCAGCTATAAACATACCAAATCAATCACACACAGTACAAAGACCCAGCAGGGAGAAAGAGAAAAGATTGTGATTGAAAATAAAACATTGAAGCAACTCTAGCATTAAATCCCTTATGCATAAAATCCTTGAAACACCAGCTTTTCAAATCCCCCCGCAAATCCTTCATCACATACCGTAATAATGACCTCCGTTCAAGATTAAGATCTGGTAAGTAAGTCAGGACCGCAAGTGTTCATCCTACAATCAGCCCCTGCATTTAACCCTTGTCTTGCACTATGCATTATGATTGAGTCGAGGCATTATGATTCTGTGTGACTTTCACACCAGGCCTAAACACTACTGGCACCATCACTTTCTATTCTAGCAGAAGGGCATTGTTCAAATAGTTTACAACAAAGACGTTTAAATGTCCACTGAGAGGGAAAATTGGAGGATAAAGTTGCCCCCTAGGTCTTTGATTCCAATCTCTGGTCCTTAATAAGGCAAATATATTCACCTCCCAGGCCCAAGTCCCTCTATCACTAGTGACAGGCATGAAAGGTCAATAACCTTGGCTCATAGCTCTCATATGGTTAACAACGTCATAGACTCAAGGCTGAAGCTATTATTTCAAACTCTTAAAGTCAGCCGACGGAAGCTTATCTTTGGCAAAAGGTCACAGTGCTTAGAACACTTTTTGGGGAGAGTGAAGGAGTGACACAGGGTCTATAGAAGATGGAGTGTGTTGCTTTCTAGTGGGATACAGTGGGAGGCTGGAGCTGGAATGTTTACCTGGAAAGCAATGCACCTGGAATGTAATGCTAGTAAGTTAGTGAGTGAGTTAACACAGACAATGTCTGGCGCCCTGTAAAATACATTTACTAGGCCTATCTAACTTGATATATCTACTTATAGCTTGAATAACAAATAATACATGTGTTGAAATAACATGTTGGTTCATGTTGATTGATCAGTTAGCGAGAAGCAAACACAGCACGTGTTGCTAAGGTGGCTGGTTGAGTGGTCAGCACAAAAACTGCTCAGGCGTTGTGTGCATAGTTGAAAAAGAATCACATCTCAAATCTATTTATTGAGCCTTTCTCAAATACACCTCAATGGGTCATTTAATGTACAGGGCTCAAATCATATACTGCACTGCAGCCCAGGGCCAACACACAGTATACAGGCTACATGGTGCAAGGAGCAACCATCCCAGGCCTATGAGCTCCCAGTAGTGTACATCCACCCCCTTCCAGCCCATATCTTGCTGAGCCCACACTAGTACAGCAAATAATGTGGCGGCACACTGCATGCTTTTTAACGCCTCGGTAAATATCGACACAGGGTGAAATAACACAGGCTAACGGGGGAGGGGAGAAGGGCGTGTTCCTCTCTAGGTTTCTTCCTAGCCACCGTGCTTCGACAACCTGGCTGAAAGTGGAGTAGAGATTGACTTCATCACTACTTTTACTTATGAGATGTATTGCCGTGTCGAATGCACCGAGCTGTCTGTCTAAACTACTGGCACACAGCTCGGACAACCAAGCATACCCCACAAGAGGTCTCTTCACAGTCCCCAAGTCCAGAACAGACTATTGGAGGCTCACAGTACTACATAGAGCCATGACTACATGGTACTCTATTCCACATCAAGTAACTGACGCAAGCATCAAATTAGATTTTTTTTTAAAGATTAGAAAGCACCTTATGGAACCGCAGGGACTTTGAAGCAGCACAAACAGACAGGCACAGACACATGCATATGTGTAGATAGGTGGTAGTGGTGTAGTAGGGACCTGGGGGCACACAGTGTGTTGTGAAATCTGTGAGAGTAATGTATGTTTTTTTAAATTGTATAAACTGCCTTAATTTTGCTGGACCCCTTAATTTTGCGGGACCCCATGACCATAATATATACAAATACATCTGCATTGCTTGCTGTTTTAGGCTGAGTTTCTGTATAGCACTTTGTGACATCTGCTGATGTAAAAAAGGCTTTTATAAATACATTTGATTGATTGAATGGTGTAGCTCTGTGATGCAGCATTCCGTATACGCCCGCCTCAGATGGTAACTAGAATTTACCGCAGGT
The DNA here is from genome assembly GCF_002021735.2 of Oncorhynchus kisutch. NCBI lineage: Eukaryota > Metazoa > Chordata > Actinopteri > Salmoniformes > Salmonidae > Oncorhynchus > Oncorhynchus kisutch. Next base: position 17,582,881 of record NC_034200.2, on the reverse strand, counting down.
CAATCATAACTTCCGCAGCTCGACGGCGGGCGGCGTCAACGTGGCCCGGTAACGGTATATCACTTTGAGCGGGACAGTAATACAGGCAGACACATCCGCTCATCTGATGAGGTAAACAGTTTTGGTGGGAGACGGCAGGCGAAGGGAAGCGAAGAGGAACTGTCGCCTCAGTGTTCCCAATCACCAGATGCCCAAGATTAAACTGATATAAATCAACGTAATTCGTTGCCACATATCAATACCCGTCCCTTCGGAGGTGACCTGGCTTGATATGATAAGTGAGTAGTGGATATCGTTACTCATTTCCTGCCTCATCCTCTGCTTCTCTCTCTCCTTCCCTCCAGCGCACTTCAGACAGACACAGAGGCCTCTTCAGCTGAAACAGAGAGACCTCTGGGAAATATAAAAAAAACACCAACCTCCACAAAACAACACCGGGCCAGGCCATTCGTCAAAAACATTACCAGCACAACTTTAACAGTGCTTTATGTGCCCAGCTAAAGCCTAACACCCATGAGGTTGTCAATGTCGCCATAAGGAACAAAACCTGGGGTTGGTTTTGACGCTGTATAATGCTAAACAGAACGCTTCAGTAGAATCAGTGCATTACTCAATTAAAGCACATCCATCATCCTATGGAGGATATGGGGGCTCATCCATCACACTGCTGCTTAGTGCTTAGAAGGGGATGGGGAGGGAGTGATAGAGTAGTAGAAGGAGGGATGATAGGAGGGGAAAGGGATGAGTGGGAGAAGAGAAGAGAATGCGTCAGGGAGCGATGTCACAGGACAGGACCTGGCAAATTATCAAAGAGTAGCATCCAAAGAAGCGCTGGTACGTTGAAACAGAAGCCCTGTCCGGAACACAATAGTTGGTGACGCATGCGACAGGCGGTGGGGGAGGGAGAGAGGAGGGAGGGAGGCTGCCTGCCGTCTCGATCTCATCCCAGGCAGGATATTGGCCTTTGTGGAACATGGTTATAGTATCTGAGTGAATTTATGTCTCCCTGCCTCAAATGTCCGCTTTTGTTGTCAGTGAAATAATGGTGTGTCAATTCCTGTTGCCTCTCTAGCTCAGCATGGGGCTTAAAACCTTGAGCTGAGCTTAACATTTGACAAGAAAAAAATAAAAATGCTTTAAATACACACTCTGTTTCAATAGAAAAAGAGCTGCATGCTCACAGTTCAGTCAAGTTGTCTCATAAATGTATATATCATTTATAATGTCATTTAACTCTATGATCCTAAAGACGAGATGGTTCTGGGCATTTCTCACTGCTATTTTTTATTGCCCTTCGAACGCTTCTTGTTCGAAGGATAAGTGATTGTAAGCATTTCACTGTCAGTCTACACCTGTTGTTAACAAAACATGTGACAAATACATTTGATTTCATATAGGTAGTGTCAGAGGTTCAGATACTTGTGCTGTCAAGGCCACACCCCAGTGCCAACAAAACGGTAGTTAAGGATTTACATGTATCTAAAGCAAACAAAAGTTCACTGGGGGGGAAAAAGGCAGTTTGCTCCTGTGGTACGAGGGATATTTGTTATTTTCCTCCTTTATGCTTAAGTGATGCCTGAATGGTGGGATGTGGTGGAAAACGTGAGGGCTAGCCTCCACCCACTCAGCTATTTAGCCGCATAATGAGAGAAACAAGCACACAACACCGAGAGAGGGAATGGACGAATGGGAGGAGGGTACAATAAAAAGGTTTCTTTGAATACTGCTCAATCGACTGCTGGGCCAACACTGTGAACAGGGCTCTCTTTGTGAAGCTGGAATCTAGCAGGAGAGATATGGAGTTGTTCGCTGTGCTGCTGCCCAAACTAAAGAGGCCTGCCTCCTGAAGAAAGAAAAAAAAAACGAGTGAAAACCACAAGCCGGTCTGTCCTTTAGTAAAGTAAACAGTTCACTACACTGTGTTGACCTGTTGTCTGCCAAGCGAAAGACTGGGTCTGGAGTTTTACTAGTTAAAAATAACACTAGCCTACATATAGGGAAGCATATTATGTGGAAAGCGAGGCCAATACAGCTAATTATACCCAACCTCGTTACATGGAATGGTCATGTTCTGCACTTTCCAGATGTCTTTCATGTAAAATAAAACTCACACATCCGAATTAGTGGTCACCCAGATTCAGAAAGGAACCATTCCCAGTCTCACCTCACCTCATGACAGAGTGCTTACAGGAAAGGATTGTTTTAGAAAAATAAATTCCTCTTTGCCTTCTGACAGTCGTTTAGATTGAAGAACACACATCAATTTCAGAAACCCAAGCCAGAGTGGTTCAAGGCTGGAGGGGCCCTGGTGTGATTCAGAAGCAAATAACAAATAAAAGGACATAACCTTCATATGACTAAGGACAGATCTGTGCACCAATTGTTTGAAACCTTTGTTTCCATATCCAATCCCCATGGTAACCCAGTCAACACAATTATTATTTGAAAAATGTGGTTAGAAACAGCACTTAAAAGAACCCCATCTAGGTGGATGACGGTAACCCTTACAGAAAGCATATTGGATGCTCCTGAATGTAAGTTGAGATATTTGAATGATAGGTGGGTCATGTGACTGACGACAACTCAAGGCCCTTAGCAACAGCTGTGGTTTCCGGGAACTCTCCTGACTGGTGGAGAGGGAGAGGAGCCCCACCGGCTCTCAGGGCCTTCTGGGTTGAAAAGGCTAATTATATGCCAAGGACAAACACCCACACACACACACTCACTGTGACACACACACATACCGGCGCAATGGAGAGGCACCTTAACTGCTGCCCTGTGTCAGTGTTACATACTCTAACAAGAGGCAGAGTGTTACACACTCTAACAAGAGGGCAGGGCTAGCCGCTGATATGAGCGATATGAACAGGAGCGCTGAGACGTGAGCCAGACTAAAGAGTTAACCCCAATGTCAACCCTCCACCAACCACTCTCCACACAAAAAAATCCCTTTATCTGCATTCAGGCTTTTCACAAGTCCCTGTCTGCCCCCAAAACGTGCGGAGATGCTGAGCAGACTAGCTGTTCGATAAGGAGCCACTGGAGAGAAAAAAGGTCAGCCATAAATAAAAGATGCCCTCTCCAGTCATACCACCAAGCATCATAGCCCTAAATGGCACAGCCAGCCTCCCCTACCTCTGAGCAACTTAGCCGCAGATGAGTGCACTTGCTTTAATACATTAACAACATTACCGTTTCATGGTTATGATACAGCCTTTGGAGGGCCATGGACCCGGGATCACGTGAAAGGATCAGTATATAGTGTCCTCAGCCCCCGCCTCTCACTGCTGGACTAACACAACACTAACACAACTTCCATGTTATATCGTAGGCAAAATTGCATCAGAGGTCAGTGGTATTGAAGCCATATACCACTGAGATCCAATCAGCCGACATGATATGTGGCAGTTATCTAGGCCATGGGGGCGTGGCACGGGGAAAAACCAACACCGACAGGCGGACAATGAAAATGCATGGGGTCTCATAACAATAAAGAGAAAAGCAGATTCCTCCAAAAAACCCAGCAGGCAGGCAGGCAGCAATGCTTTAGCTGGGAATTGGAGCACAGCCTTCATTACAACATATTGATCAAGCCAAACAAAGACCCTGGATCTATTGATCCGCTTGGTGGGGGGAAAAGAGAAAGAGGGGGGAATGAGAAAGAGAGCAATGGACTGGTGCTGCAAACAGGATCACCCTGAAAGAAGGAAGAAGTGCTGTTTCGACTTAAAACAAGGGAAGCGGGGGATTGGGATTTAGAGCCCCCATCAAATGAGATGGGGAGAGAGGTCCGGTCGTGGGGTTGCACTTGATGTCCTACTATAAAAAAAAAAAATTTAAACAAGAGTTAAGAGGAACTTATGTAACACTCAGCGATCATCGTAAAGAGAAAACAAAAGTAAGGGCTTGACTGAGCTGTTGGATGCCTCCTGCTGATTCCCTCTTCCTCTCCTCTTCTCATCTGACTGATGAATGGAAGGATGATGGCTCTTCTGTAGTTATGGATCTCATCTCACCAGGGGATTAGAATATTAAAGAAGCCTTGTTTGACTATTGAATAATTCAGGATTGGCACAGACATCAGTGCTTCAGACAGTGGTCTACTACACCACCTCAACTGCAGCAAGGCGGCCGGGGGGAGATTTCATTGCACTACGCTATTACACACATTCTCTTATCTACGGCCATGATGTGCTGTGCGATGACACTGACTCCGGCTAACCCTCAGACACACATTATTCACGAAAGGAATGTGTATCTTTGCTATAATGTTTCATAAGAGAATCATGTTCCGTCAGTGTTTCCACAGCAGCCCCTCATAACTAATACAGATGCCTTTGATTAGGCTGCGAATGTCACACTAATTCATTACCATTTATCATGTACGGTGGAAACATCCGTAGAGATCCACCCAACCGAATGGTGCTCCGTCTGAATGCTCCTCCTCCCCGCCTCTCCTTTTCCCGGTGATAGATGTTCATTTAGACAGGTCAGAACAACATGCACTGAGAGGTGTCGTGTACATGGGGCCGCCACTGTGAGGGTCATGACCTCCATTCACCGGTCTCTCCTTTCAGTGTGAGATCGCTAGAATACCATGCCACCACCCCCCTCCACACACACACACGCATCCCCACCCCCTCCCTCCTGGGGTCTTAAGAGGTTGAGTTGGTTGCTGAGCACCGGCCCCAATTTACAGGACGGGATCGACCAGGGTCACGTCTGACCAAACACACGGCCTCTCAAACACTTCTGAGAGCTGCCCCAAATGTACCCTATACCAGGGGCCATCACCTTGAAAGAGTGCAGAGAACCAGAACAACAACACCACGCAAACGCAATCTCCACCCTTAAAAAATGCCAAAAGCCACAAAAGAAGGTTTATCATTTATTTTTCTGACTGTTTTCTTTCCGTCAAACGGGACTGGTTCTTTTGTTGGTTTAAGATGTTTGTCTTAATCAAACAGACCAGGGAAAGGTAATTATACTAAAAGACAAAGTAATGAAAAGGGATGTTATTTCTTATGCCCATGAGGTCTTTCCATCCAGTTTACATTTCATTAGACAGAAAGAGAGTTGAGGTTGTAAATCCAAAGTGAGTCTCTCTCGCGCTCTCCTAGTGTTGGTACTGCTTGTGCAAACCACATCATGAAATCGGTCAACTGTGTCTCCCCAGGCCGGCTTGGGGTTTGAACCCCCAGTCAGTGGAGCCATGTACAGATGGCTCAGTGGACACGGTCGACGAACTGCCGTTAAAAGCACTTGAACAGAAGTTGAAGTAGTAGACTATAAGCATTTTCATCGGCCCAGCACACTTAATTGGGAAAAAAAATCTGAAACTAAATGGCTTGGGGTGGGGGGGGTGTAAAAATGTACTAATTTGAAAATAGGGTAACATAGGTGATGGGGTTGGGGAGGCAGGGTGGCTGCAAGCGTGAGGAGAGTGTTTCAAGTTCAATTAGGCTTTTGGGCTTTTTCATTAACCCAGTTTTGGAGAGGAAAGCCTCTGCTGAATAATGCTGCTGTGAGTGACTCACTTTACATTCCTGCTTAAAAAGCCTCCCATGACATAGACTGACCAGCTGAATCCAGGTGAAAGCTATGATCCCTTATTGATGTGACTTGCTTGATCCACTTTAATCAGTGTAGATGAAGGGGAGGAGACAGGTCAAAGCCCAAAGAAATATGGGTGTTGTATGTGTGCCATTCAGAGGGTGAATGGGCAAGACAAAAGATTTAAGTGGCTTTGAACGGGTTGTGGTAGTAGGTGCCAGACATACTGGTTTGAGTGTGTCGAGAACTGCAACACTGCTGGGTTTTTCACATGGGCCAGCAACCCTGTGGAACGCTTTCGACACCTTGTAGAGTCCATTCCCCCCAACACATTGAGGCTGTTCTGAGGGCAAAATGGGTTGCAATGCAATATTTGGAAGGTGTTCCTAATGTTTTGTACACTCAGTGTACAAGTCAGCTCTCTATAGCCAGTATTCCATTATCCAGCAGCTCCCAGACCCAGGCCATACTACCGTCGCCAGCCATAATGGCCATTTTACCTGCTGATTTCAAAAGTTAAGTAATTTCCATCAAACAGGAAACGAACCTGACATGAATGTTAAAACGTCCTTTCTATGGGAACACTCCCTGCTGGTGACACCGTGTTAGCTTAGCTGTGGTGGTGACTAGTGATGAGTACAGTGAGGGGAATTGATGTATAGGCCATGTTTGTTCTTTTCTCTCCACTGAGTGACTAAGTATCAGTCATAAACAAATAGTTCCCTGCTTTAGGCAAGGTCATGAGAGGCCCCTTGGGGCCGACAGTGGGAATCTTCCTAAGCCCGACGCAGCTTTACATTCACAAACAAAAAGCTCAAATCCTTGCTTTCCACATCATCGGATAGAGAGGAGAGAGGAGACCTCAGATAAATAATTGTCCACCCTCGCTTTCCCCTCTGCTGCTCTGCTAACCAATGTTGTCCAGATACACCTGAACGATTCTATTGAAAACTGATGGAGCGTTCGCTTGGTGCCAACCAATAGTTAATCTCTGATCTGCATCACCTAACAAATCATTACGTCTTCACAATTCAACAATCACCTGTGTATTGTGGAGGAATTGCCATTGTAGAGAATACCCAAGCAGAACTGAATGTGTTTTGGGCCGGGAAACTTTTTACTTTGTCATTTATTCCATTACATTTGCATGTGAATGCTGCTGTTCGCTATGATCTTCTCAGGGTGCGTATTCTGGTAATCAATTAGTCGAATGGAATCACCTTCAGAGACAGCGAGTTGGAATGAAACGTCTTCACAACCTATCCCTTCTCCTACGGTCTCCACTCTCCACGGGGTCAACTGCAGCAAGAACAACGTGATCGTATTACTGTTACCTAATACTGTATACTGATAGGTTTACAGTCATATTCACAACTATTCCTCTTGGCAAACTTGGAGGAAATAAACTGTCCCAGCTCGAGAAAGAGCTTAGTATATCTACGCTCCCTAATAGCTTTTCTAAATGAGGACAGGTCCATGCATATTACAATGAGGCTGCTAGATTATTTCTGACATAACAAGGAAGGATTTTCTATTACAATGAGCATTAACACTGAGGTATGGTTGAGGAGAATGACTGCTACAAGATTCACTGTCTCCATTCATTCATTATTTAGGGCCTAAGGGTGCAATTAAGAAACGTAATGAAATGCACAGGAGGCAGGCATTCTAACAGAAAGACCAAAATAGAAAGGTGTCATGGCATTAGGCTCCACACCACACCTCATGTGGCTAGGAGCTTCTTGAAAATCCTCTGTTTCCCAGCTTCCTGGTAAAAACAATATTCACAAGCAGCATGGTGAAAGTGGAGTTAGAAAACATGAGGGGGGCTTAACACTCCCTCCACACCATGGAAGCTTTGTCTTTCAAAACATGCCACAGGAGACTTTCATTAGCGACTGGCGCATTCATTAGCATCATCCCACACCACTGAGCTACTGAGCCCCATGCAGCCCCAGCTCCAGGCCAGCACATTACAATGACACAGAAGTGCTGTGTCTCTCTCCCTGTCAGGGAATCTCTCTCTCTCCATAGAGGTTGGAGGGCTAAGATAGAGGAGAGAGGAGGAGGTGAGGGAGGGTAAATAGAGAGGAGAGGAGAGAAGAAGGTGAGGGAAGGGATGAAGGGTGGCTGACAAATGGGAACCCGATTACCTCTGGTCACGGCCCATCCACAAACCAACTGAGAGGCAAAACTATCACTTGGAGGATCAAACTGGAGGTTGGGCTGTGTAAAAGCTATTTCTTTCTTTTCCATCCACCCCTCTTTTACTCGCTCTCTCTTTCTCTGTCTCTTTCTCCCTTCCCCTTCTCCCTGCTTTTCCCTCTCTCTCTTTTTTTTTTATCTCTCTCTTCTCCCTCATTCCTACTCACCCCCCTCCATCTTTCTGACTCACAACCTCGGCTGACTGTGACTTCTAGGCACACACTGTGAAATCCAACGCCACTGGAGCTGTTTTCTGGTTCAGATGACCTCAAGGCCCCAAGCCCTTGGATAGCACGTTGATGGTATATTCCTGTTTTATCGTCTGTCTCAGCACTGTTCAGAGGTGCTATTGGTGGCTGTCACTACAGCAATTGTGTTTGTTTGTGTGGCAGCATTTTCACTTTGGGACTGATTCCTCGCAAATAATACATTAATTGGTCATATTTTCTATTATACATTGTAATTACAGATTTTATTGCATTATAATGATTGAAAAAAAATAAACATGACAAACCATTTCCTTGTTTTCCCTGTTTTTCTGAATGATATGTTTTAGAAGTTATATGAAACAGACACAAATGAAACCGATAAAAGGCTGGTCGGATCGAGCAAGTCACGATGCTATACCAATGTTGGATTTCCAACAGAACAGTTGACGTACAAAACACAACACTGATACTTAAAGCTGTGTCACAAGGAAATGACAGCCATGGAGTGGGGTTGGGACTATAAAACAGCATGGCCACTGAAACACTTATTTCCGTGAATGTATGTTTCTACCAAGTCCTTGCAAGGTTTATGCATTTTCTTGAAGCTCTGTTTAAAGGGTAACATGACAGAAATAATAACCACATACTTCTTTACTCGCATAGTAATTATTGCCTAAAGCAGCAAATAGCACACATGATATAAAAGCTTGGACCATTTGATCCACATGACACTTGGGTTAGCATATGTGTAAAAGGAAAATTGGAGAAAATACAGAAACATAGAAACAAGACATAGAAGGTGTGCTGAGGCACAAGGAACATGTCTATTACATGACTGTGCTATGCAAAGTGCATCAAATGTTTTCACTTTTAGAATGACAACTACCACGGTTCCATTTCAAAATGAAGAAAGAAGTTTGATTTTTCATTTCCTATTCAGAATGAGACTTTCTGCGACTTATGCAAGGATAAAGTGGTCAGAGCGTTGGACTAGTAACCGAAAGGTTGCAAGATCGAATCCCCGAGACGACAAGGTAAAAATCTGTCGTTCTGCCACTGAACAAGGCAGTTCCTAGGCACTGTTCCTAGGCCGTCATTGTAAATAGGAATTTGTTCTTAACTGGCTTGCCTAGTTAAATAAAGGTAAAATTAAAATAAATAAATATGCATTTTTCATCAAGGGGACTGTATAAAGTAATCTAATTTCCAAATGGTTTAACATTTTTCTAATTCTTTCAATTGCCTTTAAAAAGGCAAATAAAGTCGAGTCACATCACAGGAACAGAATACCCCAGTGTTAATGCATTGGAATTTCAGCAACACTGCGGTAATATTATTTTTTGTTGTTGAATTGTGCTCTGTTCTTCAAAAAAAGGCCTGTGTAAGCAAATGACTAGAAGCAGGGCTAAATTGATTCAGACTGAGATTTCTTTGGCTTTACAAGCCAAACAACATGGGGTTCTGGGCCCACATAACAGCAACGCTAATTGTTGAAATACGTTTAATGCTTGAGGTCACCCTCCCACCGCACTCAACATCATACACGTGTTGAGCGAAACAACAGTAAATCAAATCAAATTGTATTTGTCACGTACACATGGTTAGCATATGTTATTCCGAGTGTAGCGAAAGGCTTGTGCTTCTAGTTCCGACAGTGCAGCAGTATCTATATATAGACATGGGCAGGCGCAGACACACGCACATAAAAATACTGAAGCACATGTGAACAAACATACTATAAACAGCAAGCGAAGAGCGACATAGAAAGAATCTACCCAATTCAGCGCTTACCATTGAAAAGGGGCTGTCCCTTCTCTGCACTCTCTGGCACCACGGCGACATACACATCTTCAGAGAACCCCGGCCGGCACAGAGGAAGGGTGCCTCTGCCCTCAGTTGCGATCTGCAGGGATAGGATAGGACCGGGGGGTGGGAGGGGAGAGAATGAGTCAGAGTCACAATCCCCCCCCTCCTCCAAAATGCACTTCTCTGACTACCCCCCGAAAAGTCTTGGTCACGTTCTGAACCCTCCACCACAATTCTACAAAGCATCTGTTGTTTTTATAGCGGGGACTGCAATTAGGATAATGAGGCCAAAAGGGTTAAGCATTAGCCAAGGAGCATGGCTAGGTAAGAACAGGCCCCATTTGTCTCTGTGAGGAGAGAGAGGGAGGCCCAAGCCCAGGAAATGGTTGAACGCTGGTTGGCCCCCTTATAATACTCTGCTCTGGTTTAACAAGATGCTTTAAAATTCAGTAACGGTGAAACTAGGCTACAACTCCTAACACTCCTACTAAACAGTAGGGGCAAATGTCTCTGTGTGTGAATTCCTGTGTCTACTCAAACACTACATCATCATCATCTGTTCCTTTTTCTCCTCCCCCTGCCTCGCTCTATCTCAGATTTAAAAACAGTCATGTTGTTTCGGATACATTATATTTCTGCCATTGTTTGAAAATAAAGGATCACCTGCCAAATGATTTATCTCCACCTTCTTTCCAAAAAGAAACAAACATTCATTGACACAAATTCAATTGAACACAAATTGGATTTTTAGATAGATATAGAGTTTGACACTTATCTCATCAAGTGTGAGTGGGTCTAGTCTATAACAAAATAACACAATGTATTAATACCACATCGCGGAAATCACATTTATAAAACATTTCAAATAAACATCGCCAAAAAAGAATAAGTAGGCCTAAGCCATTCAGAGTTGAGTTTAAATAGATTCCCTGATTGTGTACAAGCATGTTCAAATCCGATCATACATATTGGGTGGGCACCAGTCGACCCCATCTTTCCAAATACACTTAATCCTATTTCTTTAGAAAGACCGGACCTGAAAATAATGTGAAAGGAGAACAGTTCAGCAGAAAAAAAAGCATTGTGTGTATCAGTGCCACTTGCCATTAATCAGCGGAATTTGACTGGAATATGCTGGGGCAGGAGGGGGAGGTGTAGGGCTGCCTTTCTCTCGCTACATTATCAGGCAGAGCACACCACGATGCATATAACAGCATTGTTCACACACTAATTCTTCTAAAATGATATCTCGTGTTGGGGAAATCATAAATAGGCCTATATATATTATTAGACTGTTTCTCATATTAGAGCTGAATCATTTTACTATTTTGACCATTAAAAGAAAAAGTTCCTTAATTATAATGTTATAACTCAAATAAGTAAGTTAGGACTAAATTAGTAATTAAAACAAATAATTGCGAAGAAACCTTAATATGCAGAATTAGCTATAAAATATGATAAATAGCATAGAAACCTGGAATAGGCTACGCAGCTGACTTGAAGGCGATTTGTGGGTCGGATCTCAAACATTAACTCAGCATTGTTCCAGGCAGAGTTTGTGGTTTCCACTAACCTAGTGAAACTCTAGATACGATAAGTGCACCGGTGTGTGTAGCTGTTGTTTGCACTGATAGCCTATTTACAAGACGGAATGGGCCATTGCCTCGAGCCTCATTCCGTGTCCGTTAGGAATAAATAATGGTAGGTTTTTGTAACCCCGCGGTCCGGGGAAATGATTCAAGTAGCTGGCAGACGTTAACTTTGTAACCATATAATGTTTTCTCGTGAAAAGGTTACAAATGTATCCAACAAACATGCATGTATATGCTATCATCATCTAAGCAAGTTTTTTTTTTTATACTTAAGAAGAAACAATGTATTGCTTGATCACCATATGGACGGAATACCCTAATAGATAATACTATGTTTAATATATTATGTGGGTTAGATTTATTTGAATTAATTTACTCTTGATACATTGAAGCCGACAAAAAATCATATTTTGAAGAAGGGTAGCTTTTTAAATGGCAAATCATCCCATCCTTCAAATAGACCCTAGCGGTGTCGGCTACAATAACCCAGGGTTGATCTTCATGCAATATCAATCTACTACATATGTTCATTATTTGTTGACGCGTCACATATGCAAGTTCCCAATACTGCATTATATCTAGCAACCATGCAAAACATGCCCATGTAGCCTTTTTTTATAGTGGAGAGGCGAGCCATAATGGACAAGCGGGCACGTTACCCGACAGATCACAGCAGAAGCGTCGTCACTGAAACAAGCACTAGTCCTAGAACTGTCCTGTTCCAACTCAACAAAACCGTTCCGCAGACACATTACCTGCAAAGCGGCCAAGAGCATGAGGAGAAGCAGTCCTCTGCCCTCGTAAAAGTACATGGGTATGCCGGTTGTAATGTATTTCCCCTTGCAATCCGTGATAAATATCCGTAGGCTATGTCTGCTGCAGTATGGATGTAGTGGTGAAATCAAACGTCCCCTGCTTACAACAAAGGTGGCAGCGGCAGCAGCATGTAGCCTAGCAGCCTCCCCTATCCACTCCGTGCTCCGATCTGAGATCACCGCCTGGTACTGAGGCTGCTACTCCCTCCCATGCATGCAGTCCCTCCAACAGAACAGGAAAGACGCTGTCGCTGTGCCAGGACAGGGTCTCTCATTGTCTCTCCCTACTGGTCAATTCGCCAATTTCACTAAACACATTTTGGCTCCTTGAGACTCGCTCCTTCCACTCGATACTCCTCCTTTCTAAAAATAAAAATGGAATATCTGCGATTGCTTTTCTTTTAATACTTCTAATGAATGATATGTACCCATTGATTCATGAAGAATATAACTTTTAAATACCTCACGAGCTTGGTTTAACTGTTGTACCCCATTATAATCCCCCCCCCCCCCCCAAAAAAAGCTTGGTTTACTCCATTGTATGTAAACAATGTTACTGTAAACAAACACTATATCGACTCAAAAGATGGTTAAAAATATAATTTTGATATCATTGATGGTCAGCGCTTGTATCCATGTCTATTAGTTTGATTAAATTTCTCAAGCCGCATTCCTGAGCTTTTTTACCTGTTGTTTCAACTGCTGATTGGCCCTTTAAAGGTCCGGCACCATCATTCTATCTCCCAAGCAAAACATTTTAAGATGGCACTGACAGACACAGTCACCCTGTTTCCAGCTCTTAGCCAATGTGCAACTTTCTAGTATTATTACCAACAGCCAAAAATAACTATAGGACATTAGAATGGCAGTCACTTACCAGATATTCAAGCAGAAATTCTACTTCCCTTATCTGGATCCTTTGTTTGAACTTCCCTAAGGGAGCTCTATTCATCCCAGTGGCTGCACAAACACGCCAATGCTGGAGAAGAGGAAGAATAAGTGGGGCCCTAGTCAGACTCAGGCGTGCATACCATCCACCACTTCTGAGTATATTGCTCACTAACGTTCAGTCCCTGGACAATAAAGTAGACAAGCTCAGGGTGAGGATCTCCTTCCAGAGAGACATCGGGGATACTCTGTTTTACAGAATCGTGGATCTCTCCGGATATATTGTCCCCGTCAATTGAGCCCGCGGGGTTCTCCATCCATCGAGCAGACAAGAAGAACTTTCGGGGGTAAAAAAAAGCAGAGGGGTTTGTTTCATGACTAACAACTCATGGTGTGATTGTGGTAACGTACAGGAACTCAAGTCCTTTGTTCTCCCAATCTGGAGTACCTCACTGACCGCAGTTATCTTCACTGACGTGTATATTCCCCTGCAAGCCGAACCCCAGATGGCTCTCAAGGAACTACAATGAACTATATGCAAATTGGAAACCGCATATCCTGGGGCCGCATTTATTGTAGATGGTGTGAGCGGACCAAGTAATTGGGCGTCATTCTAAAGCGGAAAGGTGGAATAAACGAGTCAGGAGTAGGTTTTCTTGATTGAACACAGTTCTCTATTGAGGGCATTTGGTCAACACAAACACTCCAACATAATCAATGAAAATCTCCCAAGGACAAACATACATCTTCTTCTCCAGATCAAACAGGAACACAATATGATTATCTTTAAACTAAAACAAATGTCTCGGGATTGTCACCGTCTTAGTGGTTCTTCATGGATAGCTCCTCTGTCTCGGTGGCCATCTTCCAGAGATAGTTTTTCCCCCTTGTCTGCTGGTTCCCTACTCTCTCTTATAGGGGAAGGAGAATATGTCATTAGTACCGTCAGCTGTGCTTAATTGCTTCTGGTTACCTTGTCTCCAATGCCTTGTTGGGCTACTATCCGTGAGCCCAGCCTGCCCTCTGGTGGTCCTTCCACATACCTTCCCCCTCAGGAGCGAACCAGAGGGTCGGGCGCCAGACGCACCGTCTTGGTCGTGTCGGGGTAGTGCATCTGCCATCTCGTTCCTCGATCTGGCCCTGTGGATGACATGGAAAGAGAACGGTTGTAAAGACAAAAACCATCTGGCTATTCTGTTGTTATTGTTTCTCTTACAAGCCATCCACGTGAGGGGCGCATGGTCAGTAACTAATGCAAACCTCTGACCCAGTAGGTAGTACCGGAGATAATCGAGGGCCAACTTAATAGCTAAGGCCTCTTTCTCTACGGTAGCATATCTCTGTTCCCGATCGCTGAGCTTCCTACTTATGAAGAAAATTGGCTTCTCTGCTTCGTCTTTACCCTGAGCTAGTACGGCCCCGAGCCCCGTATCCGAGATGTTGACCTGCACAATGAACTCTTGTGAGAAGTCCGGAGCCTGTAGGATGGGATCAGAACACAGTCCATCTTTTAGCAATTGAAAGGCCTCTTCCGTCTCGACTTTCCACTCTACCTGGTTTGGCAAGTTTTTCTTGATGAGGTTTGTGAGGGGGTTGGCAATGGTTGCATATCCCGGGATAAAACGGCGATAATATCCCGTTATCCCTAAGAAGGACCGAACATCCCGCTTGGTCCGTGGTCGAGGTCAGTCCCGAATTGCCCTGGTCTTCTCTTTCTGTGGGTATTCCGCATCGGACAGGCCCAGGCAGCATTTATTTGGTTTGGCCGTCAACCCTGTGGCTTCCAAACTCACGAGCACCGCCCGTAATCGCAGGAGGTGACTATCCCAGTCCTCGCTGTGGATGACCACATCGTCTATGTACGCGACTGCATACTCTTGATGGGGCCGTAGAATGGCATCCATGAGGCGTTGGAAAGTTGCAGCGGCACCATGCCGTCCGAAGGGCATCCTCACGTACTGGAAAAGCCCCTCTGGGGTGCCGAAGGCAGTCTTTGGGCGATCCTCTGGAGCCACCGACACTTGCCAATATCCCTTCGTCAAATCCAGGGTAGTGCTGAACTTGGCTTTTCCTAAGCGCTCCAAGAGTTCATCCATGCGGGGCATGGGATACGCATCGAATGTAGAGATGGCATTCACGCCTCTAAAGTCGTTGCAGAGTCTCATACTACCATCGGATTTGGGGACCAGGACTATGGGACTGGACCACGCACTCGTCGATGGCTCGATCACACCCATCCTCAACATCTCCCTTACCTCGTTCTTAGCGATGACTCAGCGAGCCTCAGGAATCCTGTGAGGGCGGATATGCACCTTCTTGCCGGGTTCAGTGTGGATATGGTGGAACAGGACATCTGTTTGTCCTGGGAATGGAGAGAATATTCGACCGAAGTTCATAATCAGCTTGTCTAGCTGTCTTGACTGCTCCGGCAGGAGAGTTTGGCCACGGGGGCACCTGTGCTAGAGCCTCCTCTTTTCCTTTGCCCTTCAGGGCCATCAAAGCCACTTCCTCCTCTCTTCCGTGGTACGTCTTCAACAGGTTTATGTGATAGAGTTGGACCTTCTTCCTCCTGTCAGGTTGCTTGATGAGGTAATTGACCGGTGAGACCCTTTCCATTACCTCGTAGGGCCCCCTCCATTGTGCCAGCAAGCAGTGTTCAGCCGTGGGCACGAGCACCATCCCTTTCTCTCCCACGGTGAACTCACGGGGGGTCGCGGACTTATCATAGGCCCGGCCTTGGGTCCTTTGTGCCTTCTCCATATGTTCCTTTACTATGGGCCACACTGCAGACAGGCGGTCTCTCGTCAGGGTAATATGTTCTATTGTGGATCGAAAGGGGCATGGTTGGGTCTCCCAGGTCTCCTTGGCTAAGTCGAGGATTACGCCGTCTAATTACGCTGCTGCATACTCTTGATGGGGCCGTAGAATGGCATCCATGAGGCGTTGGAAAGTTGCAGCAGCACCATGCAGTCCGAAGGGCATCCTCACATACTGGAAAAGCCCCTCTGGTGTGGCGAAGGCACTCTTTGGGCGATCCTCCGGAGCCACAATGGATATATTACTCGTGAAATGTTCAGTCCCTGGACAATAAAGTAGACAAGTTCAGGGTGAGGATCTCCTTCCAGAGAGACATCAGGGACAGTAACATACTCTGTTTCACTGAATAATGGCTCTCTCCGGATGCGTTGTCCCCCAGTCCATACAGCCAGCTGGGTTCTCAGTACATCGCGCAGATAGGAATAAATAACTCTCCGGGAAGAAGAAAGCTGCAGGTATATGATTAACTACTAATGGTGTGATTATGATAATGTACAGGAACTCAAGTTATTTTGTTCAACCGACCTAGAATAGGTGCCTCTTCAACCTCAGGAGGCTGAAGAAGTTCAGCTTGGCCCCTAAAACCTTCACACACCTCTACAGATGCACCATTAAGAGCATCCTGTCAGGCTGTATCACCGCCGGGTACGGAAATTGCACAGTTCGCAACTGCAGGGCTCTCCAGAGGGTGGAGGGGTCATCTACATAATCGGGGGCACGTTGCCTGCCCTTCAGTACAGCTACAGCACCCGGTGTCACAGGAAGGCCAATAAGATCATCAAGTACCTCAGTCACCCGAGCCATGGCCTGCTCACCTTACTACCATCTAGAAGGAGGAGACAGTACAGGTGCATCAGAGCTGGGACCAAGAGACTGATAAACAGCTTCTATCTTCAGGCCATCAGACTGTTAAACAGTCACCACTAGCCAGTCTCTGCCCAGTACCCTGCCCTGAACCCTAGTCAATATTACTATCCGGCTACCTCCCAGTACTCTATGCCCTTAATCTTGTATTATTTTTTTTATATTATGCAGAAATGATGATATTGATCTTTATCCAAATGAATGACACACCCACATGTAATAATACTACAGTTTACCATGGAGTACTACAGTACTTACTATATAATTTATTTACAAATATTTATTTGTTTTTGTAATTTCTTAAGAAACATTTTTGTAGGTATGTTTTTTATTTATAACTTTTTTATGTTCTAGTTTTTTGGGGGGTGGGGGGGGTAGATCAGCTTTAATATTACAGATAGATTGTGGTTTCCATGAATTTAATTGTCTGCATCATTTCCAGTCCCCCATATCTATTAAAAATATGTATTTTCCTTTATTATTATCCCCTAACCCTACCACAACTCCCTTAATTGGAGTAAACGGATGGACAACAGCCCTTTAGGCTTCTAATTCAAGCTTATACATACAGTGCCTTGCGAAAGTATTTGGCCCCCTTGAACTTTGCGAACTTTTGCCACATTTCAGGCTTCAAACATAAAGATATAAAACTGTATTTTTTTGTGAAGAATCAACAACAAGTGGAACACAATCATGAAGTGGAACGACATTTATTGGATATTTCAAACTTTTTTAACAAATCAAAAACTGAAAAATTGGGCGTGCAAAATTATTCAGCCCCCTTAAGTTAATACTTTGTAGCGCCACCTTTTGCTGCGATTACAGCTGTAAGTCGCTTGGGGTATGTCTCTATCAGTTTTGCACATCGAGAGACTGACATTTTTCCCATTCCTCCTTGCAAAACAGCTCGAGCTCAGTGAGGTTGGATGGAGAGCATTTGTGAACAGCAGTTTTCAGTTCTTTCCACAGATTCTCGATTGGATTCAGGTCTGGACTTTGACTTGGCCATTCTAACACCTGGATATGCTTATTTTTGAACCATTCCATTGTAGATTTTGCTTTATGTTTTGGATCATTGTCTTGTTGGAAGACAAATCTCCGTCCCAGTCTCAGGTCTTTTGCAGACTCCATCAGGTTTTCTTCCAGAATGGTCCTGTATTTGGCTCCATCCATCTTCCCATCAATTTTAACCATCTTCCCTGTCCCTGCTGAAGAAAAGCAGGCCCAAACCATGATGCTGCCACCACCATGTTTGACAGTGGGGATGGTGTGTTCAGGGTGATGAGCTGTGTTGCTTTTACACCAAACATAACGTTTTGCATTGTTGCCAAAAAGTTCAATTTTGGTTTCATCTGACCAGAGCACCTTCTTCCACATGTTTGGTGTGTCTCCCAGGTGGCTTGTGGCAAACTTTAAACAACACTTTTTATGGATATCTTTAAGAAATGGCTTTCTTCTTGCCACTCTTCCATAAAGGCTAGATTTGTGCAATATACGATTGATTGTTGTCCTATGGACAGAGTCTCCCACCTCAGCTGTAGATCTCTGCAGTTCATCCAGAGTGATCATGGGCCTCTTGGCTGCATCTCTGATCAGTCCTCTCCTTGTATGAGCTGAAAGTTTAGAGGGACGGCCAGGTCTTGGTAGATTTGCAGTGGTCTGATACTCCTTCCATTTCAATATTATCGCTTGCACAGTGCTCCTTGGGATGTTTAAAGCTTGGGAAATCTTTTTGTATCCAAATCCGGCTTTAAACTTCTTCACAACAGTATCTCGGACCTGCCTGGTGTGTTCCTTGTTCTTCATGATGCTCTCTGAGCTTTTAACGGACCTCTGAGACTATCACAGTGCAGGTGCATTTATACGGAGACTTGATTACACACAGGTGGATTGTATTTATCATCATTAGTTATTTAGGTCAACATTGGATCATTCAGAGATCCTCACTGAACTTCTGGAGAGAGTTTGCTGCACTGAAAGTAAAGGGGCTGAATCATTTTGCACGCCCAATCATTCAGTTTTTGATTTGTTAAAAAAGTTTGAAATATCCAATAAATGTCGTTCCACTTCATGATTGTGTACCACTTGTTGTTGATTCTTCACAAAAAAATATAGTTTTATATCTTTATGTTTGAAGCCTGAAATGTGGCAAAAGGTCGCAAAGTTCAAGGGGGCCGAATACTTTCGCAAGGCACTGTATCACAGTTGAAGTCGGAAGTTTACATACACCTTAGCCAAATACATTTAAACTCAGTTTCTCACAATTCCTGACCTTTAATCCTAGTAAAAATTTGCTGTTTTAAGTCAGTTAGGATCACCACTTTATTATAAGAATGCAAAATGTGAGAATAAGAGTAGAGAGAATGATT
This sequence comes from Oncorhynchus kisutch, assembly GCF_002021735.2. Lineage (NCBI taxonomy): Eukaryota > Metazoa > Chordata > Actinopteri > Salmoniformes > Salmonidae > Oncorhynchus > Oncorhynchus kisutch. Next base: position 17,563,763 of record NC_034200.2, on the reverse strand, counting down.
TATTTCAGCTTTTATTTCTTTCATCACATTCCCAGTGGGTCAGAAGTTTACATACACTCAATTAGTATTTGGTAGTGTTGCCTTTAAATAGTTTAACTTGGATCAAACTTTTCTGGAAGCCTTCCACAAGCTTCCCACAAGTTGACTGAATTTTGGCCCATTCCTCCTGACAGAACTGGTGTAACTGAGTCAGGTTTGTAGGCCTCCTTGCTCGCACACACTTTTTCAGTTCTGCTCACAAATTTTCTATAGAATTGAGGTCAGGGCTTTGTGATGGCCACTCCAATAACGTGATTTTGTTGTCCTTAAGCCATTTTGGAAGTATGCTTGGGATCCTTGTCCATTTGGAAGACCCATTTGCGACCAAGTATTAACTTCCTGACTGATGTCTTGAGATGTTGCTTCAATATATCCACATAATTGTCCTGCCTCATGATGCCATCTATTTTGTGTAGTGCACCAGTCCCTCCTGCAGCAAAGCACCCCCACAACATGATGGTGTTCTTCGGCTTGCAAGCATCCCCCTTTTCCTCCAAACATAACAATGGTCATTATTGCCAAACAATTCTATTTTTGTTTAATCAGACCAGAGGACATTTCTCCAAAAAGTAAAATCTTTATCCCCATATGCAGTTGCAAACCGTAGTCTGACTTGTTTGTGGTGGTTTTGGAGCAGTGGATTCTCCCTTGCTGAGCGGCCTTTCAGGTTATGTCGATATAGGACTCGTTTTACTGTGGATATAGATACTTTTGTACCTGTTTCCTCCAGCATCTTCACACGGTCCTTTGCTGTTGTTCTGGGATTTATTTGCACTTTTCTCACCAAAGTACGTTCATCTCTAGGAGACAGAAGGCGTCTCCTTCCTGGTATGACGGCTGCGTGGTCCCATGGTGTTTATACTTGCATACTATTGTTTGTACAGATGAATGTGGTACCTTCAGGCGTTTGGAAATTGCTCCCAAGGATGAACCAGACTTGTGGAGGTCTACCATTTTTTTCTGAGGTCTTGGCTGATTTCTTTTGATTTTCTAATGATGTCAAGCCAAGAGGCACTGAGTTTGAAGATAGGCCTTGAAATACATCCACAGGTACACCTCCAATTGACTCAAATTATGTCAGGCTATCAGAAGATATCAGAAGCTATCAGAATTGTCAAAACTGTTTAAAGGCACAGTCAACTTAGTGTATGTAAACTTCTGTCCCACTGGAATTGTGATACAGTGAATTATAAGTGAAATAATCTGTCTATAGACAAATGTTAGAAAAATGACTTGTGTCATGCACAAAGTAACTGACTTGCCAAAACTATAGTTTGTTAACAAGAAATTTGTGGAGTAGTTGAAAAACGAGTTTTAATGACTCAAACCTAAGTGTATGTAAACGTCTGACTTCAACTGTATATACAATTTACAGACACAGTACATTTTTACAATAGTTATCTCTTGTTTGTTTTTAGTCCCATCCTTCAGCTATACTCAATCCCTCCCATCTATCTCTGAAGACCTTTCTGTTTTGATGTATACTTGCCCTGTCTTTTTCAACTGCGCTGTTTCACAAAAGTTCTGAACCTAATTTACATTTTGCAGACACAGTATATTTTACATTAGTTATCTTACTCTTTTTACTTACATGGAATTAAACAATTACAACAAACATATTTTAAATCAATTCAATGTACTCCACAGTATTGGCAAAACTTAAATGTAAAATTGATTAGAAATTTCAACTAAAGGATTTTCCTAAGGAAGCAAACGGATCCGTGGAATGCCTTACATTGTTTACTGTGTAACTGCCTAATCTGGGTTAGAGATCAAGTTGAATGACCTGTTGATCATTCGCCTTGCATTTTGTACAAATTGCTTCAGTTTTTGTAATCTAATCTAATCGAGAGTGGGATCAAAATGTTCCATCTCTTTGATTAAGGCTGTCGCAGTTATCTTCTGTCGGGGGGAGGAATGAGGAGGAGAGGGGTGAGGGGAGGTGAGGGGGGAGGAAAGGAGGAATCCAATTATGACTCAGAGCATTCAATCAAGCTATATCACGTTTCAGATTTCATAAAGCCACTTTGTACCTATGAGAACTGTGTATGCAGCATATTTCTACTGTGGGCTGCCTTTTATGAAAATACATTTAATACTAATACATAATATAAAACTGCATGCAGTCTAAAGTGGAATATTATTATCAATATGCTGTTCTGATTAAGAATTGGAATCTGCTCCAATTCTGAGACTTGGATGTGTAGAGTAGGTAGGGCCAGAAGAGGAGGTGAGTTGTATCCTACAGATGGAGACTAGAGAAGGTTGTTCTTAGACCTGTGTTATGTAGAGGTGTCTGGGTAAAGAGAAATAGCACTGCTTTCAGGCCAGCTGTAAGGTTGCTGTATGAGGCATGTGGCCCATGCTGCTGACACTGCTGTTGACTCCTGTAAGTGCAGGTGTCTGGTGACTTGGGGCCGGGGGAGGCTGGTGGGGGCTGGTGGCCTGGGGGGAAGCCCTTGACTCCAGGCCCATTTCTCCACGGTGGCCTTGATCGCTCCGAGGGAGAAAAAATGGCAGAGGTCAGCAGCACCTTTATAACACTTACACACCTCTGCATTTTTTTCATGCTGACTATATGTTTGTTGATACAGAGACTAGGAACTGTACGTAGTAGTAGTATGTAGTTTCCCCATGTGTGCTTGTTCTATGATGTTTCTGTCGGTGTAGGTTGACATTTTATTGAATACAAATTATAATGAGTCATGAATGAGTGCCTCCTTAGGTAATTAACAAACCTCTTCCCCAGGCTAATTGCTACGGTAAAGTGGCCGAGACTAGTAAAAACAGACAACAGCTTTGAACGGAGAGCTACCATAACACCCCTTTCCTGCAGTCAAATGACCAAATCGCTCTCTAGTGGCCTCATGGGTGGAATTGTATTCATATTTTTCATAATTTAATAAATAATAAACATTATTTCTAAAAACTTGTAGAAAATCTGTTGTTTCTATGTCAAATGGTTTTGTTCTATTCCAGCCTTTTTGGATATATAAAGTGTAATATTGAGATGCAAACTCAAAATTGAATTACATTCCAACTCTATATCTGACATGGTACAGGTGTCTTCTTTTTTTAAGCTCATAACAGAATACTTTTGTTTCAAAGTAGATTTGTTTAAGACTACTAAGATACACTGTGTGACCCTGATTTAGCTCACTGCAGTAAAAACGCTTTTGATTAATGGTGTTCCGATAGCCCACCTCTTCAACAGAATGCCAGTCCTTTTGATAGAAAGCACACATTTTTTTGACCCCTCTCTAACTTTGGCTAAATAGCTCATTAGCCAATGGCATTCCCTGACGTGTCAAAGGTCGCCCTATAACAAATGAGTCAGCTGAGAGGAACATCGAAGCATTCAAAGCAGCTATCAATTCCAATCAAGCTTCATTGTTATGCATTCAATAGAGCCCTCTTAGGACCACAGTAACACTGTGATTATTTGTTTCTTCTGCCAATTCGGCTCTTTCAATCTTTTATGCCATTTGAACAATAGGGCCAAATAGAGTTGTGCTGTATAGTCTGTCTGTTCTGTCTTAGTGGTGGGATATTGTGGTTTTCAAATGTTTTCACCACTATCAGGGAGGACAAATTGTGAGGTTGCTACAACCTAGACTACAAATGAAAATGTATAATGTAGGTGCACAGGTCGAGATACAAATTGGAGTAATCAAGGTGACAGTGACACATTCAATACTGTATTGCATACTCTTGCCTGCATCTAGCTGATCCGGGGATTAATCATTAGTCCAAACAGTTGCAAAACATTCAGTTTTGCAACTAAAACAAGAGTTTCTATTGGACTTATTCAGGTAGGTCCCTTCGTTCCATTTGCTTCAGTTTCAGAAACGTTTTTCAACAGAATCGGAGTCATGAAAACACCCCTGATCACCCGCACACACAGGTCAATTTCATGGCAGCCACATACAGCGTCATCACTTTGCTCGTGGTATAACTCTTTCCCGCCTCCACGGGCTCTCATTCCTAAAACTGACTCTTACCATGACTTGGAAGAGTCACAGTGTTGGATAGCCTAAGCCAGCTAGCTAACATAAATAGCACTCCTCTCAGTTTGAGTCAGGTTGCTGAGTAGGCAAAATTGGATACATTAGCTAGCTAAATAAGTGAAAGGTAAAGAATTTATAACAAAATATAGCTAGCTCTCTCTCGCTCTCTGCTGCTTCTCCTTAATTGTTTGTTCCAAACTGTTTAACTATATTGTCTTTCTTTTTGAGTCAACTACTCACCACATTTGATGTACTGCAGTGCTAGCTAGCTGTAGCTTATGCTTTCAGAACTAGATTCGTTCTCTGGTCCTTTGATTGGATCCTTTGATTGAACATGTCGGTTCATACTGTAAGAGCTCTGATAGGTTGGAGGACGTCTTCCGGAAGTCGTCATAATTACTGTGTACGTCTATGGAAGGTGGTGAGAACCATGAGCCTCAAGGGTTTTGTGTTGAAGGCAATGTACCCAGAGGAGGATGGGAAAAAAGTGGCTACACCATGGCACTACCCTAGAGGGTGCGGTTGATGCTACTGGAGACCTTCGCAAAACAGTGTATTTTACAGTTTAAGCACAATTCTGAAAACAGGGCCCGGTTTGTCAAAACACTACACACAATTAGCACAACCCTACACCAAAGTAGCACAACACTTCAGATCATTTGCAAAATGGAACACTTGTCAAAACTATACACGACTTCATAAAACAAATATTTTGTTACCATACAAAACACACATTTCATATGACTTCAATCTCTTTGAACCAGTTACACATGGCTGTTGCTAACCTAAAGCACTTTTAGCAAGTCTAATTGTCAGTGATTAGAGTACTGTAAATGAAGTACACAGAGAAAGTGCAACTACACAAACACTACACAAGACCAATGCTGCAGACTGAGGAAAATATCAATTATTTCTCTCCATATACCCAAATCAGTCAATATGTCAACATGGAGAATCACAACAAAACATGTCCCAGTTTCCATGCTACTACAGTAGTGTGCATAACACTGTTAGCTCAGCAAACAGACAAACGTAAACTACTGTCTCCAGTACAGGTTACAATTACAGTACATAACAACAAACATAAAATAATCCGGAAAAAAACGGACAATATTGTACAGAAAATACTACAGTAAACATACTATTCATTATCTTGTCGCCTAGCTGGATCTGGCCAGAGAATTTCATCAACATCACAAGCAATATCGTCATTAGCAAGACAGTGCGGGAAGAACCGTCTTGAATGTCGAATGCTTCCTTGCACAGCTGCGGCGTCGACTTGGTCACAGGCGTCCTCCATGGCCTGAATGAGGGGTACCTGAGCCTGGGGCTGGAGATCGTAAACCTTCCACCGCCATGCAGAGAAAAACTCTTCGATAGGGTTTAGAAACAGAGAGTATGGTGGAAGGTATAGTACTGTCAACTGTGGATGGTGTTGAAACCAGTTCTGGACCAAAGCAGAGCGGTGGAATGACATTGTCCCAGATGACCGTGTATTGCATCTGCTGCATTTCATTACCTGCTGTGACGATGTGGTGCAATCGGTCCAAACATGTGAGAATGTGAGGTGTGTTATAAGGGCCCATTTTGGCATGACGGAGGACAACCCCATGCTGTGAAAGCCAGCGCAAAGGGTGATGTTACCCCCGCAGCGCAAAGGGTGATGTTACCCCCACGTTGCCCTGGGACATTGATATTTCTGCCTCTCCTTCTTGCTTTTGTGAGCTTTAACCCTGCCTCATCAATATATATGAATTCATGCAGGATTTCCTCAGCATCCATCTGCAAAACTCCCTGAAATACAGTGAAAGACCAGATTGTGTAGTTCACGATAGGTCTAGTATACAGTCAATGTAAAAAAAAGTCATGTGTGCAGTATGCAACATCACAGTGCTAAAGTTAACAATTACAAACCTCCACATACTCATGCCGCAGCCGTTTGACCCTCTCTGAATTCCGCTCAAAAGGCACTCGATAAAGTTGTTTCATTTGAACCTGATGTCTTTTCAGGATGCGTGCCAGTGTTGACTGAGAGACCGGATGGACATTATGGAAAATGGCATGGTCACCGATAATGTTGGCTTGTAGTTCTCTGAGCCTGATAGCATTATTGGCCAAAACCATGTTTATTATCTCGCTCTCTTGTTCTTGCGTGCATATGGGCCCCCTTCCTCTTTGTCATTCCCGACCCTCAATCCTATGTAGAGAATAATACATGTAACTTACTGTACAATGTCTCAGGAAGGGGTATCACAAGTGCTGATATGGTGCAGACAATAAGCAGCTGATTATAGACAACTGTAGACAGATCTTCTTTTACCTGTTTTCCTGTCGAAAAGTCCTTATGACAGATGCCACTGTATATCTGCTAAGATTTGGCTGAACTCGCAGTCCAGCCTCCCTCAGCGTCAATCCGTGGTTCACAACATGGTCCACTAGTGTTGCACGAATGTCATTTGATAGGTTTGGTCCTCTTCTTTGTGCACGTTCTCCTCCTTCTTCAGTTCTTCCACAATCTCTGGCTCGGCCTCTGCCTCTTCCTCTACCTCCTTCTCCGCCTCTTCCTCTACCTCCTTCTTCTTCTTCTTCTTCTCCTCCTCCTCCTCCTCCTCCTCCTCCTCCTCTGTGTACTCCTCCTCTCACCCTCACTCTTCTTCTGACTCCTTCCAGTTTGGTTGAAGGCAGGTGAACCTACCTGCTGCATTTTTATAGTGCTTAAACCTGATTGGTGTGTCTACAATTTAGCAATCATGTGTTTGTGCACCTGATGGCTGTGTTTAACAGATTGGCTCATAGGTGTGGTAATTTGACAGTCAGTGCTTTGGAATTGCAAGGAAGTGACATCATGATATACTTCTGTGTCTGATGTATACAAGTGTGTTTAGTGTTTTGCAAATCACTGTGTGTAATGTTTTGCAAATAGTGTGAAGCTGACAATGTGCTTACAGTTGTGCAAATCTAGCCTTGTGTTTTGCTCCTTGAGTGTAAGGTTTTGCTAATTGTGGGAAAAGTTGACGTGAATATATTTAGTATAGTTCTTTCTAAAAAAATTTAACTTTTCAATGTTTGACTATTTTTATATTTCTGATATTCACTGAGTAGGATGGTCCTCTCCTTCCTCGTCTGAGGAGCCTCCAGTGGTCACCCCATGTTTCAGTCGCCAATATATTTGAATGATTACACCCGGTTATGATGGATTTGTGGCTCGTTTTTATGGTCTACAGTGTGTCCTGAGATAAAACCAATAATTGCATTTACAGTTTTTTTCGATTGCTAAACGACAGTGGGCACAACTGGAGTCACATGTGCAAAACTCTAACTACAGTCTGCACTACCAACAGTCACCTGAGCTAAACAGTTCACATCACCTGCAAAACTCATTCCAAGCAACACAACTCTTAACACATGGCTCAAAACACGCTCAGTGCAGCCAAACACTATGCACAACCCTCACTGAGATAACACACACTGTCACTCAGAACACACTGAGAGTAAAAACACTAGCATCAAACACCAATTCAGAAAATACAAACTTTTCATCTTTACAGTTTGAACAATTTCAGTGACTCTTCAAAGAAAAGAGTGACATTCTTTCACATGATTTATAAAAAATGTTAGAACATAACAATTCTTTAAGGTAAATGAAAATTTGCAGTTTGCTTCAAAAGTCTGTAGTAATTTACGGAATTACAGTAATGAGAAAAAAAAGGTGGAAACTAAAAGTACATACTGTAATTCGAACAAATAATTGAGGGGCTAATCCTGCCTCTCTCTAGCATCAGGCCACAGGTTTTCTTCAACATCACATCTAATGTTTTCTCTTGCCATGCACCTGGGGAAGAACCTTCTGGAGTGCCTTATCCATCCCTGGCAGTCCTCTGGACTCGTGTCCTCACATCCGGCACGCATGGCTTCCAAAAGAGACATTTGGTCATGTGGGTGGTGACCAAACACTTTCCACCTCCAGGCAGAGAAAAACTCCTCTATTGGGTTGAGGACTGGTGAATATGCAGGCAGGTACAAAACCATACATCTGTGAAACCAATCTGTGACAGCTGCAGAGTGGTGAAAAGCAACGTTATTGCAAACTATGACAAAAACTTGGGGGTTTCTTACTGGCTCCCCTGTTCTGCTGGCACTAGCTGAGCATACAGCTGTTCTAGGAAAGCTACAGTGCCTTGCGAAAGTATTCGGCCCCCTTGAACTTTGCAACCTTTTGCCACATTTCAGGCTTCAAACATAAAGATATAAAACTGTATTTTTTTGTGAAGAATCAACAACAAGTGGGACACAATCATGAAGTGGAATGACATTTATTGGATATTTCAAACTTTTTTAACAAATCAAAAACTGAAAAATTGGGCGTGCAAAATTATTCAGCCCCCTTAAGTTAATACTTTGTAGCGCCACCTTTTGCTGCGATTACAGCTGTAAGTCGCTTGGGGTATGTCTCTATCAGTTTTGCACATCGAGAGACTGACATTTTTTCCCATTCCTCCTTGCAAAACAGCTCGAGCTCAGTGAGGTTGGATGGAGAGCATTTGTGAACAGCAGTTTTCAGTTCTTTCCACAGATTCTCGATTGGATTCAGGTCTGGACTTTGACTTGGCCATTCTAACACCTGGATATGTTTATTTTTGAACCATTCCATTGTAGATTTTGCTTTATGTTTTGGATCATTGTCTTGTTGGAAGACAAATCTCCGTCCCAGTCTCAGGTCTTTTGCAGACTCCATCAGGTTTTCTTCCAGAATGGTCCTGTATTTGGCTCCATCCATCTTCCCATCAATTTTAACCATCTTCCCTGTCCCTGCTGAAGAAAAGCAGGCCCAAACCATGATGCTGCCACCACCATGTTTGACAGTGGGGATGGTGTGTTCAGGGTGATGAGCTGTGTTGCTTTTACACCAAACATAACGTTTTGCATTGTTGCCAAAAAGTTCAATTTTGGTTTCATCTGACCAGAGCACGTTCTTCCACATGTTTGGTGTGTCTCCCAGGTGGCTTGTAGCAAACTTTAAACAACACTTTTTATGGATATCTTTAAGAAATGGCTTTCTTCTTGCCACTCTTCCATAAAGGCCAGATTTGTGCAATATACGACTGATTGTTGTCCTATGGACAGAGTCTCCCACCTCAGCTGTAGATCTCTGCAGTTCATCCAGAGTGATCATGGGCCTCTTGGCTGCATCTCTGATCAGTCTTCTCCTTGTATGAGCTGAAAGTTTAGAGGGACAGCCAGGTCTTGGTAGATTTGCAGTGGTCTGATACTCCTTCCATTTCAATATTATCGCTTGCACAGTGCTCCTTGGGATGTTTAAAGCTTGGGAAATCTTTTTGTATCCAAATCCGGCTTTAAACTTCTTCACAACAGTATCTCGGACCTGCCTGGTGTGTTCCTTGTTCTTCATGATGCTCTCTGCGCTTTTAACGGACCTCTGAGACTATCACAGTGCAGGTGCACACAGGTGGATTGTATTTATCATCATTAGTCATTTAGGTCAACATTGGATCATTCAGAGATCCTCACTGAACTTCTGGAGAGTTTGCTGCACTGAAAGTAAAGGGGCTGAATAATTTTGCACGCCCAATTTTTCAGTTTTTGATTTGTTAAAAAAGTTTGAAATATCCAATAAATGTCGTTCCACTTCATGATTGTGTCGCACTTGTTGTTGATTCTTCACAAAAAAATACAGTTTTATATCTTTATGTTTGAAGCCTGAAATGTGGCAAAAGGTCGCAAAGTTCAAGGGGGCCGAATACTTTCGCAAGGCACTGTATAAGCCTTTCTGTGTTGTATGGGCCAATGTGTGGTGTGTTGAGAAGCAAACCATCATTGGCCATTGCAGCACACATGGTGATATTTCCCCCCCTTTGGCCTGGAACCTCCACAGTGGCCCTTTGACCTATAACATTCCTTCCTCTGCGCCGTGTTTTGGCAAGGTTAAATCCAGCTTCATCGATAAATACAAATGAATGTGGTCTTTCCAGTGCTTCCACCTCCATTACTCTCTGAAAAACAGTAAGTGCACAGTTTTACTGTAGAAATGCTAGTGTTTTTTTTTACTGTAAATATTTTGTATAGCTGTGTACGTAACCTCAGACGTCTTACCTGGACATATTGGTATCTTTGCTCTTTTACCCGTTCACTGTTTCTCTCGAACGGTACAGTGTATAACTGTTTCATTGTAACTTGGTGTTTCTTTAGGACTCGAGCAATAGTTGTTGTGCTGACAGAATTAACATTTTCAAATATATCATTATCAGCCAGCACTCTATCTTGAATCTCCCGCAGTTTTATTGCATTGTTGACAACAACCATGTCAACAATAGCATTTTCCTGCGCATCTGAAAATATTTTTCCTCTTCCCCCTGTCGGGGGCAGCCTTTGGGTCCTGTTGTAAAAATATATTTTACAGTCAAACTTACTGTAATATATATCTGTGTAAATATTCTATAATTGCAATACAAAATAGATTCCTGTAATGTTTTCATTTACTGTAAGGATGTAACTCTCACCTGTTTGCATGATGGAAAATTTGCATTACAGATGCCACTGTGGATCTTTGCAGATTGGGTTGCACCCTCAACCCTGCCTCTCTCAATGAGAGACCATGTTTCACGACATGGTCTATAAGTGTAGCCCTTATTTCATCTGAAATAACAGCTCTTTGTCTTCTTTGTCTTCCTCCACGCATCCGCCCTCTCCCTGCCACCCTTCTCCCTCCACGAACCCATCTTCCTTGTTCCATTTCCAAAATGAGTCTTTCTGAGCTCTACCTATATATACTGTAATATGTGTGTGTGTTCACTAACAAGTCTAAAACAAGACACCTGCTTAGCCTTTCAGCTGAAATTGCAATCAGCAGTGTTTGAAAGGCACAAGGCTGAAATCTATTCCGTTTTGAATGTGTGGTTCACAGTTTTGACAGCAGTGTGTTAGCATTTGAACAAAGTGCTGTAAATCCACAGTGTTGTGCAGGTTGTGGTTAAAGTCATGGGATAAGTGTGTAGAGTTTTGAAAACTGTGTTCAAGCAATGAAAAACGAACTAGAGTTTGGTCCACATGAACTGCTGCTGTGCAGACTGTAGTTAGAGTTTTGCACATGTGACTCCAGTTGTGTCCACTGTCGTTTAGCAATCGAAAAAAGTATTTTAGGGCCATATTTTTCCCGGCTGTACGACATATCTAACTTCAGGAAAAAGTGTTTGTCGTAATTCCTTGTGAAAAGAAGTGTCAGCACATCAGAGCATTGCCTTGTCCACAAACAATGTCAAGATGCTGCTTTGGTGTGTGTGTGTGTGTGTGTGTGTGTGGGGGGGGGGCACTTGGGTGTAATAGCACTTGGGACTTGGGTGTAATAGCTATTGATTGGCTGATTAGGGAGGACCACTCAGGAGAGACCAAGGGAGAGCAGTGTCTATCCTTAAGTGATGAAAGCCATGGCTATTGATTTAAATGGTGGCCCGTGTGGCAGGAAAAGTGTTTGTTGACTTGTTTGTTTGTTTGCTCATTCATACATTCATTCCATCACCATCATTTCTTCAGGTCAATCCAGCCAAGCATTGACTGTTGAACGCTTTAGTTTTCACTTAATCATACATTGATTTGTTTGTTTCTTTGCTCCTTCATTAATTAATCCGTTCATCTGTTCATCCAGTCATCCATTCATTCATTGACACTTTGGTGTTTGAAGGTAGGATTTATCTTTTAGGGCTTCTGAACTAATTCTATCAGTGGGAGACATTTCAGTATGAACAATCTATCCGGGAGGAATTCAATTTGTACTTTTCTGTCTGAAAGTGTCCACGAGGACAGAATATACTGCTCTACACTAAAGTAGAGGACATGAGCAGTGAAAAGCATTTGAACAAGTTTCTATTTCTCTCTCCAACACAAAATGAAAAAAATTAGTAATGGCTCTGCTATTTTGCTGTGAGTTCTTAGAGTGAGACAAGAATGTATTTTTACAGAGCATGATCTCCCAGCACACAGCAGGTCAAATAGAATAGCCAAGTAAATTCAATGAAACCATCTTAATGCTATTGGAGCATTAGTTTTTCTTATTTCATATACTAATCCTTTCGGCATGATGCCTATGAAGGGGATTCTGACTGAATTATATGTGTACACTCGCGCATGCACAACAAACACACATTCACAAACGCACACACACACACACACACACACACACACACACACACACACACACACACACACACACACACACACACACACACACACACACACACACACACACACACACACACACACACACACACACACACACAAACAAACACACATATATATATATACACACACAAACACACAGAAAAGTCCTTGAGGATCTAAATTAAATATCCACCTCCTGTCCCAAACCATTTGCATACAATAGGAATGCCACCTCTATCAAAGTGATGCATGGTCTGCTAGTCCCCGCTGATGCTCTCTGCAACAGGTCTCATAGGGCATAAACAACATTGACCAAGCCATCATCACCACTTAAAGAGGTGCAATATTCCATTTGCCATTCAAATATGCATGATACTTGTGGACCTGTCTCGCTCTCTGGCTGGAACCTGAGCAGTTCTCGAATCTTGAGGATTGAAATCCATTCCCTCTCATTGCTATTGATCTGTGAAGAGACAGACTGTCATCCCTTGCAAGTCTGGACTCTCTGATTTAGGATGGGACCATAAGCCTGTCTGAGCAACAAAGCCCCGCGATGGATTTATACCATAGTCAGGGTGCTGGGCGGATCCAAGATGTCCACCCAGCTGCATCGGTCTCACTGGGCTTCCTCTGAGACAGAGCTTAGGGTTTTCGACTGGAGACACTTTGGGACTGATGAGACACGGTCTGGAGTTTAATCACATAAGTAATGGGATTAGAAATGAGAAATTAAACTAAAAAAGGGCTTTGTTTTCCCCTGTTTCTCCTGTTTTCAAAGGACATAGTTTGAGACTAGAATTTCTAAGTATGGTTGATGAAAACCATTAAAGCTCTCACATTCCCAATACACAAGACAATTGTTGAGATGAACGGATAGATAGTTCACGTGAAATTCCATAAGGGATTGATAGATTGGATGTAAACCATGGTTATTGATTAGAATGGTTCCATTACATCGCAACATTCAGTTGATTTGATCATGCTATGTTGCCATTTTTAATGAGGGAGTTAGGTAACGGCCAATCTACCCCATATCCAGACAATTCTGGCATTTCCATGTCAGGGTTTTTGTTTTTTTTACATTTTAAGATACTTTGAAATTGCAATTTGCTGCATAACATCTTCAAGCAATTTCAAACGCTTCATGAATACTCAGCAGGTTATCACATATGCTTCGATGCTGTTTTTCTTTCATTAATTCAGAACACATCCATATTTTCCACTTGAATTATGGCTACGTTGAGAACAGAGCTACATTATCTGAGTATCATACTTTGTGTGTATAGCGAATTGTTGCTCTTTGCGGTGCTCTTGTTTGAAGTGTACCCGGGGACAGGCATTACCAACCACCTTTCACAGAAACACCGATATTGGCTTGTCTTCACTCTCTCCAATTAGTATAACATAGACTCTCATTACTCACAACAAGATTGAACATTTCAAACACAAAAGAGGATGGATATCAACTACAGTAGTGTTATGATATTATCTTCTGATAACTATCACATTGAGTTCGTAACGCTCATGGTGTGTGTGTGTGTGTTTGTGTGTTGGTGTGTGTGTGTGTGTGTGTGTGTGTGTGTGTATGTGTGTGTGTTGGTGTGTGTGTGTGTGTGTGTGTGTGTGTGTGTGTGTGTGTGTGTGTGTGTGTGTGTGTGTGTGTGTGTGTGTGTGTGTGTGTGTGTGTGTGTGTGTGTATGTGTGTGTGTTGGTGTGTGTGTGTGTATGAGTGTGTGTTTGTGTGCATGAGTGTGTGTGTCTATTTGGACATGTTTTATAATGTAAGGTTGAGGCAGCCTGGTTTCAGATGTAACTCTGGCATAAAGAAGAAAGGCATATGCTTCCAACACAGCAGATGTTAGTGGCAGGTTGCTTGGAGCAAAGGTTTCCTCATTTGGCCAGCTCACGAGGTGATCATTAAACATACTGCATCATATTGCTTTACTCTTGGACCACCAAATGTACTCTCTGGGCAATTCCACTGTAACAGAGTGATGCTGAGACTGAGGTTGCTCACTTTTTAAATGAGTCTCAGCATCCCTCTGTTAGCTAATATCTTAATGAGTGTTTGTTTTATGTCTCTTTCTAAACCACCTTTTCGGCGTGTATGCCTTGATTTCCCAGAGGCAAAACATGAAAATGCATGGAGGTATGACACCTTACACTCCATTATGATGCAGGAACGCGACAAACGTAAACCTCCCACATGCATGTACAACAGACTCACTGCACTGTGCCATTGCACCCACATGTGACACAAAACACAAGCCACACTGTCTCTGGGAACTCTATGACAGTGTTAGTGTGCTCTCAAACATCACAAGCTGCATTGGGCTTTTTCTAGCGCTATATCTCAATTTACCGGTCAATGACAACACCTCGCTGGCGCTAGGTTGTGGATAGTTTTATAGTGTTAGTGTTAGTGAACCCCAAAAAAGTTTGATTTAATCTCTGCGTTTTCACAAAGTTGCCACTGAGGGAAAGGGGTTGAGGATCACTTTTAGTCTAACTCTGTGCATTTTAGTGCCATTCAATTTCCCTCTCACCTTGGCTTTTCTCTGAGTCTAATTGGGTTTCATTGATTTATCCGCTGTGACGCTGGCTTGGCACCAGCCTCTGCTGACCCTGCAGAAAAATACCAACCCTGCCGTCTAACAGCACTCTCTCTGCTCTGCTCCACTCCCCAAACACACCATATACAATGAGCCATGAATGATTGTGTCAGAGAGCTGGAACCTCGTCAACCTGCCTGCCGCTCTTGCTAGCTCCCAGTAGCCCCACACATAACACACAACAGAGTATGGAGATTAGTGTCTCTCTCTGAGAGAACCACAAAGGGCTCCGGGGGTTGGTAGGTGGTGTTGGTGTTTGTACTATAGCTTACCTTCTGTTCAGGGGCTCTTGTTTAGAGCTTTGGCGGTGTAGGTGGAGGACGTGAGGCCAGGTTGGCTTGTTGTCCCATTGTGTGAGGACCAGGGACACGGCCACAACCAGTCATAAGCAGCCTGAATAAAATGTGTGTCACCTTGAGCTCTCTGGAGGAGGTGTCCGGACACACACCCAGCTGGGCCAGACAGGGCGTGAAGAGGGAGGGAGAGAGGACGAGGGTAGAGTGGAAGGAGAGATTTCTGGTCGTGACAAGTGCGACTTCAGGACTGAGAGAGAGCGATCTGGGTTATAATCTGAAGGAGATTCAACTTTGATACTGTGTCTGTCCCCAAATCCCCCCCCCCTCTCTCCGTGTCTCTGTCACTCTCTCTCCCTCCCTTTTTCTCCCTCTCTGTCTCTCTCTCTTTCTCTCAGTCTCTCTCATGCATTATAAATGGCTGATGATGACAATGACAGCTCCTCAGGTGTACACTGTACCGGAATTGTTGTTCTGCTCACAGGCATAGCAGCCCCCCTCTAACCACCTGCGTTGGCACGACACACACACACACACACACACACACACACACACACACACAGCTGCTGTGTCAGCGGGATGCTTTGGCTAAAGGGGATGTTCACTTTCTACGTGGATCTGTTTTACACCAATGTAGGGGGTGTTCATAGAGCCATAACCCCATCATGGATATCCTGCTTCACTTCCTGCTTCACATATGCTAATTATTCACATTCAACTCATACCACAGCTTTGAACAGATTATTTCAGTTATAATACAAAGGTATGGCGGCGCTCAGTGTAAGCTTGGTGTGAGGTGATGTGAGGGATCATTGGCCAGTCAGAGAGTCAAATGAGAGAGACAGCCTCCTCAGGTAAAGAGGAGTCTTTTCAGTAGGTTGTCGAGGTGGCTCTGCCTGCCTCCTCACTGAGACATGTGAGACCATAACACTGAGCATCTGTTCCTGCTGTCTCCCCTCCCTATGGCTACTATTTTTAGTTTAAATGGAGGGATACGTATGTGTGTCCATTTGTGGTTCGTGAAAGGAAAGAAAGAAAGAAAGAAGAGGAAAGGATTTAGAATGTAAAAACAATCAAGGCTATTGGTATTACAGGTTTTCTTTTGACAGTCGCTAACATCCTTTTGTCCAATCTGTAGTCACATTTTCAAAACTCTAAACACAATTAGCACAACAACCGTATGTTGTGGACCATGTTGTTTTCACAGAATATGCAGTCAATTAACAGGTTACAAAAATGATGACATTTTCTTTACAAACAAGCTTACCCAATACCAATACTATGGATCTTTCTTGTCTTATTTACAACTGCTTGTACACAGCATGCCAGAAATGAAGACCTCATATTCAGAACCTTAAATATAGTATAACACCTCTACTTCTGCAACAACAGCAGCTCAAAAGCTATATTGAAACAGCTGATAAGCATCTTTGAATGAACAGATCATTGAAACATTGAGAAATAGCTGATTTACTGTAAGTTGTGTAAAATAGACCAACCACAGCTGATTCCAATCTCAATTGGAGAGAAAGCCAGGTGTTGAAGTTATTTCAATTACATGGACACACACAGTTAAAAGGGGACTCTTTGGATTGATTATATTCAATGTGGATACAGAACAACACAGAGGAGCAGCGAGAGAAAAAATGATGTCTGGACAAGGGAAACTAATAGTTGGACCATGGCAGAGGAGTAGCTGGACCAGGCAGAGGAGTAGCTGGACCAGGCAGAGGAGTAGCTGGACCAGGCAGAGGAGTAGCTGGACCATGCAGAGGAGTAGCTGGACCAGGCAGAGGAGTAGCTGGACCAGGCAGAGGAGTAGCTGGACCAGGCAGAGGAGTAGCTGGACCAAGGAGAGAAGTAGCTGTACCAGGCAGAGGAGTAGCTGTACCAGGCAGAGGAGTAGCTGGACCAGGCAGAGGAGTAGCTGGACCAGGCAAAGGAGTAGCTGGACCAGGCAGAGGAGTAGTTGGACCAGGCAGATGAGTAGTTGGACCAAGGAGAGGAGTAGCTGGACCATGCAGAGGAGTAGCTGGACCAGGCAGAGGAGTAACTGGACCTGGCAGAGTAGCTGGACCAGGCAGAGGAGTAGTTGGACCAAGGAGAGGAGTAGCTGGACCAAGGAGAGGAGTAGCTGGACCAGGCAGAGGAGTAGTTGGACCAAGCAGATGAGTAGCTGGACCAGGCAGAGGAGTAGCTGGACCAGGCAGAGGAGTAGCTGGACCAGGCAGAGGAGTAGCTGGACCAGGCAGAGGAGTAGCTGGACCAGGCAGAGGAGTAGTTGGACCAGGCAGAGGAGTAGTTGGACCAAGGAGAGGAGTAGCTGGACCATGCAGAGGAGTAGCTGGACCAGGCAGAGGAGTAGCTGGAGCAGGGAGAGGAGTAGCTGGACCAGGAAGAGGAGTAGCTGGACAAGGCAGAGGAGTAGTTGGACCAAGGAGAGGAGTAGCTGGACCAGGGAGAGGAGTAGCTGGACCAGGCAGAGGAGTAGCTGGACCAGGCAGAGGAGTAGCTGGACCAGGGAGAGGAGTAGCTGGAACAAGCAGAGGAGTAGCTGGACCAGGCAGAGGAGTATCTGGAACAAGCAGAGGAGTAGCTGGACCAGGCAGAGGAGTAGCTGGACCAGGGAGAGGAGTAGGTGGACCAGGAAGAGGAGTATCTGGAACAAGCAGAGGAGTAGCTGGAACAAGCAGAGGAGTAGCTGGACCAGGGAGAGGAGTAGCTGGACCAGGAAGAGGAGTAGCTGGAACAAGCAGAGGAGTAGCTGGACCAGGCAGAGGAGTAGCTGGACCAGGCAGAGGAGTAGCTGGACCAGGCAGAGGAGTAGCTGGACCAGGCAGAGGAGTAGTTGGACCAGGACAAGGGAGAGGGAGAGGTAGGGGGAGAGCAGTAAGAATGTGTGGTGGTGTTCAAAGGAGAGTAAGAGCTGTTGTCACTGATGAAATAAGAGCCACCATCATAGACCATGTGATAAACCATGGTATATCACTGAGAGAGGCTGGTGAAAGAGTCCAGCCTAATACCACGGTCAACCGTGGCTTCCATTATCTGGATTTTTCAACAAACCAACAAGTAAGTAGTGCATTTCACAAGGACTTCTTCTATCATTACTGTTGGTATGTCCCACAGTAACTGTAGGCCACCAATCCCAATGCAAATACTGTATTTTTGTTCCTCTGAAGGACGCAACGTCTTCTTCCCTCTGGGGGAAGAGGAAAGCTCCTTAGTGAAGACTAAGAGCATGTCATTGTAGGATTGGTCATTGCTGACAATGCAATGGAAAAGGGCCACCTTTCCTCCCCCCCTACTCACCTTTCCTCAACCTCATTGAAGACATTTTTTTCTGCCTGGAGATGGAAAGTGTATGATCATCGGTCACATGACCAAATGTCCCTCCTGGATGCAATGGATAACGGCTGCAGAGACATCTCAGCTGAAGACTGCCAGGGGTGGATGAGGCAGGCTAAGCATTTCTATCCAAGGTGCATAGCAAGAGACGACACAAGATGGGATGTGGACGAGAACCTGTGGCCAAATGCTGAAGATGGTATAGATTAGAACAGGACTGTGCATTTTTGTGTTTTTTTCCCTTCTGTATCTTTTTTACTGTAATTGTTTATTATTACATATTTGGAATCGAAGGTCATGTATGTTGGATCTGTTGTTGAACCAAAGGCTAGGTATGTTGGATGTGTTGTTGAACCAAAGGCCATGTATGTTGGATGTGTTGTTGATCCAAAGGCCATGTATGTTGGATGTGTTGTTGAACCATAGGCCATGTACGTTGGATGTGTTGTTGATCCAAAGGCCATGTATGTTGGTTGTGTTGTTGAACCAAAGGCCATGTATGTTGGATGTATTGTTAAACCAAAGGCTAGGTATGTTGGATGTGTTGTTGAACCATAGGCCATGTATGTTGGTTGTGTTGTTGAACCAAAGGCCATGTATGTTGGATGTATTGTTAAACCAAAGGCTAGGTATGTTGGATGTGTTGTTGAACCATAGGCCATGTACGTTGGATGTGTTGTTGATCCAAAGGCCATGTACGTTGGTTGTGTTGTTGAACCAAAGGCCATGTATGTTGGATGTGTTGTTGAACCAAAGGTCATGTATGTTGGATGTGTTGTTGAACCAAAGGCCATGTATGTTGGATGTGTTGTTGAACCAAAGGTCATGTATGTTGGATGTGTTGTTGAACCAATGGTCATGTATGTTGGATGTGTTGTTGAACCAAAGGTCATGTATGTTGGATGTGTTGTTTAACCAAAGGCCAGGTATGTTGGATGTGTTGTTGAACCAAAGGTCATGTATGTTGGATCTGTTGTTGAACCAAAGGTCATGTTCGTTGGATGTGTTGTTGAACCAAAGGCCATGTATGTTGGATATGTTGTTGAACCAAAGGCCATGTATGTTGGATGTGTTGTTGAACCAAAGGCCATGTATGTTGGATGTGTTGTTGAACCAAAGGTCATGTATGTTGGATGTGTTGTTGAACCAATGGTCATGTATGTTGGATGTGTTGTTGAACCAAAGGTCATGTATGTTGGATGTGTTGTTTAACCAAAGGCCAGGTATGTTGGATGTGTTGTTGAACCAAAGGTCATGTATGTTGGATGTGTTGTTGAACCAAAGGCCATGTATGTTGGATATGTTGTTGAACCAAAGGCCATGTATGTTGGATGTGTTGTTGAACCAAAGGCCATGTATGTTGGATATGTTGTTGAACCAAAGGCCATGTATGTTGGATGTGTTGTTGAACCAAAGGCCATGTATGTTGGATGTGTTGTTGAACCAAAGGCCATGTATGTTGGATATGTTGTTGAACCAAAGGCCATGTATGTTGGATGTGTTGTTGAACCAAAGGCCATGTATGTTGTATGTGTTGTTGAACCAAAGGTCATGTATGTTGGATGTGTTGTTGAACCAACGGTCATGTATGTTGGATGTGTTGTTGAACCAAAGGTCATGTATGTTGTATGTGTTGTTGAACCAAAGGTCATGTATGTTGGATGTGTTGTTGAACCAAAGGTCATGTATGTTGGATGTGTTGTTGAACCAAAGGCCATGTATGTTGGATGTGTTGTTGAACCAAAGGCCATGTATGTTGTATGTGTTGTTGAACCAAAGGTCATGTATGTTGGATGTGTTGTTGAACCAAAGGTCATGTATGTTGGATGTGTTGTTGAACCAATGGTCATGTATGTTGGATGTGTTGTTGAACCAAAGGTCATGTATGTTGGATGTGTTGTTTAACCAAAGGCCAGGTATGTTGGATGTGTTGTTGAACCAAAGGTCATGTATGTTGGATATGTTGTTGAACCAAAGGTCATGTATGTTGGATGTGTTGTTGAACCAAAGGCCATGTATGTTGGATATGTTGTTGAACCAAAGGCCATGATTGTTGGATGTGTTGTTGAACCAAAGGCCATGTATGTTGGATGTGTTGTTGAACCAAAGGTCATGTATGTTGGATGTGTTGTTGAACCAATGGTCATGTATGTTGGATGTGTTGTTGAACCAAAGGTCATGTATGCTGGATGTGTTGTTTAACCAAAGGCCAGGTATGTTGGATGTGTTGTTGAACCAAAGGTCATGTATGTTGGATGTGTTGTTGAACCAAAGGCCATGTATGTTGGATATGTTGTTGAACCAAAGGCCATGTATGTTGGATGTGTTGTTGAACCAAAGGCCATGTATGTTGGATATGTTGTTGAACCAAAGGCCATGTATGTTGGATGTGTTGTTGAACCAAAGGCCATGTATGTTGGATGTGTTGTTGAACCAAAGGCCATGTATGTTGGATATGTTGTTGAACCAAAGGCCATGTATGTTGGATGTGTTGTTGAACCAAAGGCCATGTATGTTGTATGTGTTGTTGAACCAAAGGTCATGTATGTTGGATGTGTTGTTGAACCAACGGTCATGTATGTTGGATGTGTTGTTGAACCAAAGGTCATGTATGTTGTATGTGTTGTTGAACCAAAGGTCATGTATGTTGGATGTGTTGTTGAACCAAAGGTCATGTATGTTGGATGTGTTGTTGAACCAAAGGCCATGTATGTTGGATGTGTTGTTGAACCAAAGGCCATGTATGTTGTATGTGTTGTTGAACCAAAGGTCATGTATGTTGGATGTGTTGTTGAACCAAAGGTCATGTATGTTGGATGTGTTGTTGAACCAAAGGTCATGTATGTTGTATGTGTTGTTGAACCAAAGGTCATGTATGTTGGATGTGTTGTTGAACCAAAGGCCATGTATGTTGGATGTGTTGTTGAACCAAAGGTCATGTATGTTGGATGTGTTGTTGAACCAATGGTCATGTATGTTGGATGTGTTGTTGAACCAAAGGTCATGTATGTTGGATGTGTTGTTTAACCAAAGGCCAGGTATGTTGGATGTGTTGTTGAACCAAAGGCCATGTATGTTGGATGTGTTGTTGATCCAAAGGTCATGTATGTTGGATGTGTTGTTGAACCAAAGGCCATGTATGTTGGATGTGTTGTTGATCCAAAGGCCATGTATGTTGGATGTGTTGTTGAACCAAAGGCCATGTATGTTGGATGTGTTGTTGATCCAAAGGTCATGTATGTTGGATGTGTTGTTGAACCAAAGGTCATGTATGTTGGATGTGTTGTTGAACCAAAGGCCATGTATGTTGGATGTGTTGTTGAACCAAAGGCCATGTATGTTGGATGTGTTGTTGAACCAAAGGCCATGTATGTTGGATGTGTTGTTGAACCAATGGCCATGTATGTTGGATGTGTTGTTGAACCAATGGTCATGTATGTTGGATGTGTTGTTGAACCAAAGGTCATGTATGTTGGATGTGTTGTTGAACCAAAGGCCATGTATGTTGGATGTGTTGTTGAACCAAAGGTCATGTATGTTGGATGTGTTGTTGAACCAAAGGCCATGTATGTTGGATGTGTTGTTGAACCAATGGCCATGTATGTTGGATGTGTTGTTGAACCAATGGTCATGTATGTTGGATGTGTTGTTGAACCAAAGGTCATGTATGTTGGATGTGTTGTTGAACCAAAGGTCATGTATGTTGGATGTGTTGTTGATCCAAAGGTCATGTATGTTGTATGTGTTGTTGAACCAAAGGTCATGTATGTTGGATGTGTTGTTGAACCAAAGGCCATGTATGTTGGATGTGTTGTTGAACCAATGGCCATGTATGTTGGATGTGTTGTTGAACCAATGGTCATGTATGTTGGATGTGTTGTTGAACCAAAGGTCATGTATGTTGGATGTGTTGTTGAACCAAAGGCCATGTATGTTGGATGTTTTGTTGATCACTGGCAGCAATTTAATGTTGCTAATAAAGCTTTTACTGCAGCAATTCTGTCACTTACTATTTGTTTCTACTGTACATTCTATAATGTAAAGAGGACTCATTCACTTTTTGATAGTATGTTGCCAAAATGCACACATTCGATACTCAACCAAAACATGTAGAGGGGTTTACAGGAAAATGAAACGGAATTATAAAAACTATGGAAACATAGTGTCTATTGTATGCAGGTAGAACTGATACATGAAATGTAATGCAGTTTTTGTAATGCCATCAACAAGTATTTTGAAGGTCATGGTGCTATGTTTTCCTCTTGGACAGAAAACATGTGCTAGTGTTATGACAGAATGATTAGACATTGAGTCGGGTTTGCTGTGTTTTGGAAGAGTTAGTGTATGCCGAGAACGTTTTTTTGCATTTTGAAAAGTAGAGTTGGTATCTAATGAACAAAATGCGGTTTTGAGCAGAAAATTAACTCTCTGGCCAGTTGTGTGATGTAGCTGTGCTGCTGTGTTAAGTGTTTAGAAAAAGTATCTTAAAGTTTAGGTGAACGCTTGTTGGCGATTGTAAAACAACATGTAATAAGGATGGAAGAACAGGTTTGTGTCTGCACTGTGGTGAATTATAGAAAGGAGAAACATGGACGTAGACTGGAAAAACAATTAAGGCCTTTGATGCTAAATATAGGGCCGAAGGATCACTGTGGTAAAGGAAGAACGAGGAGTGAAAATAGATGAGGTTAAACAATCAAGGTTGTTGGTAATAATATGAGGGCTTAGTTAATAATGATATTGATGGTGACGGTGTTAAAGGCTCACCACACTGTGTGTCTCTCAGAGTGTCTGTGTTGTTTCTGCTGAGCCCTGCAGCTCAGGACCCTTTCATTTGCTCCAGCTTTGGACCCATTCTACCATGTAAATGCAATCAAGTTGCTGACAAAGTATTTCTGTTGGCAGTGTTGCCGTCTGCCTTCTCTGCCTTGCCTTCTCTCAATTAGAAAAAAAAGAAATAAAGTAAAGCGGGGGAAATGATCTAAAAATAGAAACATGAATCACTCTAGCTAGCCCAGGCGGGCCTCGTTGTGGGAAGCAGAAACCTACAGGTGGTTACAACTATTATCCATCCACAGAAACCAAGCCACATCGATTTCACTGGCCCGCTTTTTTTTTTCTCACTTCTTTATGCGTCTTTAATATTTGTCATAATCCAAGCCGACTAGGTTAATTTAACGAGAAGGCCTCTGTACAGTGAGACAGATTGCCGACCTCTTAACATACCCAGAGACCCAGTCAACTCTCAATTAGGTTGCCCATTCACTTCATTACCCGGACTGTTTTTCCACTGGAGGAGAGATCGGAAAAGGCATGGATTATTAGACGTAGGTCTAACCTGAGTAGGTTAACAGATCATTGGCCTTTCTTAGACGAAGACTGATTGCTCAACCTTACACATGTAAAGGTTGCGTCAACCTTCAACTAAGGCTTTCTTTCCACCATTAATCCCCATCTTTCTCCTGACACACAAAGTATGCTGTGGACGTTATAGGGAGTGGCGGCTCAGGTTAAGAGCGCCAAATGTTAATGGCCTAGTACCTTACTAATTAAATCACTTTCACTCGCAGTCCAAAATGACCTCTCATAAATGAATCATTAAGTTCCCATTCAAGGTCTGCCTCAGGGGCTGAACGTCTGAAACAAGTCTTCTTGATGGTGGTGGGTGCCGTTACAAGGCTTTCACCACACCGTTTGGATTAAAAAAACACATAGCTCTACAGTTCTGGGAGAAAATGGATTTAGTTGAAAAATGGTACATGCATGCAAATATGCGTTAATATCAGCATAACAAGGGGAACATGAAAGTACGGTGCGACTGAGCTCTAACCTTAGAACTTTTTAAAATCTAGAGACAAATCTTCTCTCTCTCGCCTTTTCACGGTGTCAAGAGAATGTGAGATTGCACACTGCAAGGTGTCTCGGCGAAGGAGCGTCAGCACAAGGTGTGCACTCAGCAGGGTGAATGTGTTTCCAGGTGACTGTATTCTTCAAATATAACAGGGCCTGCTGAACGATCTGAATGAGCATTCCAAATGATCTAGAAATATTCCGAAAAATCATCATTGTGCACCAAATTGTTCTGATGGGAGATGGCTGATTATTTCTTAGCAGTGCTTCTGCACCATTGTCATTGTATATCGCTCTGCTATTTGTAATATGTCTACTGGAAAGCATTTACCATCATATCACTGTTTAAAATGGCACTTTAAAATCCAAAACTGTGCTAATTGTACTCAACATTTGCAGAGTGTTGGCTAATGTTCTCAAAAGTCTACAGTAAATATAAACATGTCTGAGTTGGTTGGCAATGTGAGCGATTTGTTGCCCTGTTGAGTGCATGTTCACGAAATGAGTGAATGATAAATTACACGTAATTTGGGATGGGGGAGAGAGACAAGAGGGATCAGGGGAGAGAGACAAGAGTGAGTTAGCATCTGTGGGAGGGGAAGCATGAAAGGCAAAGATCCCAAAAGTCTTAAAATAAGACTAGAATAGATAGTGACAGAGAGGCTCTTGTGAATATCATGCATTCCTGACTGTGGTGACATATTGTACAGTGGCTGAGTTTAGGTTTCTGGTGACAGAATGTCGACTCACATTAGTCCAGGAAAGATAGGCGGCTAAGGGAAAACAAGGTGGCAGCGTGGTGGAGAGGGGGAGAGAAAGAGAGAGGGAGGGGGGAGTGAGAAGGGGGAGGGTTTCAGCGTACAAGGCTGTTCACAGACACAGTGTGTCAAGATAGTCAAATTTGAGAGGAGGGGAGGGGAGGGGAGTGGGGTGGGGTTGGCAGTTGGCACGGTGTCTGGTCGGTTTTCAGCCTCAGAACAGACAGAGGGAGTCATAGTTTTACCCTTGTCTCCTTCATAGAGGGCAAGTCAACTTGTGAAGCCGGTCTCCCACAGGAAAGTCCCAGTAAGTCCCAGAGTGTGTCAGGTTCTCTGGGTGCACAAAACTGAGAATGTGTGATGTGTATGTGTCATATTATTAGGGAATGCACGTCACCTCGATTTATTTTGATGTTCACATTCACAAATATATGAGCTATGATTCAAGACAAACACAGTGTACATGTGCTGCCCAGTCATGCAATAACAATTGGATCAAGGGCTGTAAGCTCTTCAGTTTGTCAAAGCTTAGGTTCCCCACTGTGAACTTGCACCAAACCCCTGACATCCAGTCTCCCCTAGGCATATGGCTTGTCACATTAGATATCAGATAAAATAACAGAGACCACAATGAAAATCCTCTGCTTCGTGGCTCCATTCTGTATTTAAACAAAATCACATTACTCAGAGGGCCTATTAATTTAGGTGAAACGTTCCATTTAATATTTTGAGTCTTTCTAATATTATTTTAGGCCCTTGTTATGATGTTCTGTTGAAATCTTGCGATGTGGGCCTCTTAAACCAGACCTGTGTTTAAATATTACTTGAAATCTTAGAAATATTTTGAGTTTTTGCTTGAGCGTTCCTGAAGTGCCAGATGGACGTGCAGAGACTCAGTGGTGTCTTGTGCACTGTCAGCGCCTCTCTCTCTCTCTCTCTCTCTTTCTCACCCGCTCTCTCACTCCAACCAGCTGTACAGCTTTATTGTCATTCACCAACCTTCACCAACCCATTTGATCAAATGAAGTGAAAACGCAGGCTGAAGATTTGTAACATGTTAACATCGATTGCCAAAAGACATCACTCCTCCTCGCATGATGGAGTTGCTCTGGGCTCTGTGCATTAGCGTGCCTCTTCTGTTCACCAAACACATGAGTTTTGTTTCATCATAACCATTCGAAAATAAGATGCACAGACAAAAATAATGAATGCCGTAGTCTTCATGAAAATGTATATCCCGCGCAATATCATCATAATGTTAATTCGATTTTTATAATTAATTGTTAATTCGATTTTTTTATAATTTGGTGATTTGCAAAAACAAACAGACACATGATATGAATACCTCCACAATATAAAATAATCCTTTATATCAGATGTGTAATTAGGTTTGGTACGGCAAATTCCGGGAGGTGACTTACCTGATGGAGAGCATTTGACATTGTGGATTAACTACCCCTCAGAACTTTACCAGGGATATTATTGAGAAAAAAAAAAATTAAATCAAGCTAAGATTTAATTCACCCTTCGTTTTGTGTGAACGAAAGTTAGACTGCAGTTTCATGCATTATGCGGCTTTTAAGATGTTCTTTTGAATCATAATTTCAAAAGAGTATTTAGCAGAGGTGTGGACTCGAGTCACATGACTTGGACTCGAGTCAGACTCGAGTCACAAATATGATGACTTGCAACTCGACATTGACTTTAACACCAATAACTCGTGACTTGACTTGGACTTGAGCCTTATGACTCGACCTGACTTGATACCCTCCCCAATCCCAAATATTAAAAATGATGCTATTAAAAAATGTGTGCACTGCATCAACTCTTCATATAATGGATTACAGTTTGAATCGGACAGCAGCCAATCAAATTATAACAGCTGAGACAAAGTTGTGCGTGGCTGTGCAGAGGAACATCGGCGGGCGAATTCAGATGGAGCCCTTGGAAAAATGATACCCAAAATTATTATTTTTGGATATAAAGATGACACGGTATCAACAAAAATCGGATTGCAGCTTGCAAAACATGCGGGAAGAAAATTACAGACGGAGGCGCATCAATTTCCAAATTTGTTCAACATTTGAAGCTGCACAAAGAATGGTAAGTCATGGCTAATATAGCCGACAACTATATATTTTATTACTTTACTGGTGTATCGTGTAGGCTAGAGTAACGTTAAATCAATGAGCCTCCACACAGTCAGTCAGAGCGGGAACGTGAACATTGCACCCAAGATTGAGCTACAACTGGCTAGGCAGTGATGTTACTGCTGTTCCTAAAATCATTGACATACGTTAGCCTACTGTAACCACACAGAGGGAGTGGGTGTATGTGTGTGTTAAGGTTGGGCAATTGTGTACAAGCCTACATCACCCGATTGCGCCACATAGCAATCCTCGATAGTCGATCACTATTGGGTGTGTGTCTTTCTCATGGCTACCCATGTATTTCCATGGAAATATAACGGTTTATTTGGAAAGGATTAAATATTTAGATATTTTTGAAAGCATTCATGATTTGCGTAATTGTAATACACTATTACTCTTGTTAAAAATATGAAATGGTATTACATTTGGTGAAGAGCACATTATGACTTGTTTAGGACTCGGAACTCAAAGTTTAGGACTTGAGACTTGACTTGGACTTCCCTGTCTTGACTTGGGACTTGACTTGGGACTTGAGTGCTAAGACTTGAGACTTACAATGACTTGGTCCCACCTCTGGTTAAGTTAAGGATGATTAACTAAGCCTTGAGACAATTGAGATATGGATTGTGTGTGTGTGCCATTCAGAGGGTGAATGGGCAAGACAAAAGATGTACAGTTGAAGTCGGAAGTTTACATACACCTTAGCCAAATGCATTTAAACTCAGTTTTTCACAATTCCTGACATTTAATCCTAGTAAAAATTCCCTGTCTTAGGTCAGTTAGGATCACCACTTTATTTTAAGAATGTGAAACGTCAGAATAACAGGAGAAAATTATTTATTTCAGCTTTTATTTATTTTATCACGTAACCAGTCGGTCAGACGTTTACATACACTCAATTAGTATTTGGTAGCATTGCCTTTAAATTGTTTAACTTGGGTCAAATTTTTCTGGTAGCCTTCCACAAGTTTCCCACAATAAGTTGGGTGAATTTTGTCCTATTCCTCCTGACAGAGCTGGTGTAAGGTTTGTAGGCCTCCTTGCTTGCCCATGATTTTTCAGTACTGCCAACACATTTTCTATAGGATTGAAGTCAGGGCTATGTGATGGCCACTCCAATACCTTGACTTAATTGTCCTTAAGCCATAACTTTGGAAGTTATTGTCCATTTGGAAGACCCATTTGCGACCAAGCTTTAAATTCCTGACTGATGTCTTGAGATGTTGCTTCAATATATCCACATAATTGTCCTGCCTCATGTGGTCACTCCAGTTTGTGAGTGCACCAGTCCCTCCTGCAGCAAAATACCCCCACAACATGATGCTGCCACCCCCGCACTTCACGGTTGGGATGGTGTTCTTCGGCTTGCAAGCCTCCCGCTTTTTTCTCCAAACATAACGATGGTCATTATGGCCAAACAGTTCTAATTTTGTTTCATCAGACCAGAGGATATTTCTACAAAAAGTAAAATCTTTGGCCCCATGTGCTGTTACAAAATGTAGTCTGACTTTTTTATGGCGGTTTTGGAGCAGTGGCTTCTTCCTTGCTGAGCGGCCTTTCAGGTTATGTCAGTATAGGACTAGTTTTACTGTGGATATAGATACTTTGTACCTGTTTCCTCCAGCATCTTCACAAGGTCCTTTGCTGTTGTTCTGGGATTGATTTGTACGTTGATCTCTAGGAGACAGACGGCGTCTCCTTCCTGAGTGGTATGACGGCTGCGTTATGACGGTTGCGTGGTCCCATGATGTTTATACTTACGTACTATTGTTTGTACAGATGAACGTGGTACCTTCAGGCGTTTGGAAATTGCTCCCAAGAATGAACCAGACATGTGGAGGTCTCCAATTTCTTCTCTGAGATCTTGGCTGATATCTTTTGATTTTCCCATGATGTCAAGCAAAGAGGCACTGAGTTTGAAGGTAGGCCTTGAAATACATCCACAGATACACCTCCAATTGACTCAAATCATGTCAATTAGCCTATCAGAATCTTCTAAAGCCATGACACCATTTTCTGGAATTTTCCAAACTGTTTAAAGGCACAGTCAACTTAGTGTTAGTAAACTTCCGACCCACTGCAATTGTGATACAGTGAATTATAAGTGAAATAATATGTCTGTAAACAATTTCTGGAAAAACTGACTTGTGTCATGCACAAAGTAGATGTTCTAACCGACTTGCCAAAACTATAGTGTGTTAACAAGATATTTGTGGAGTGGTTGAAAAACGAGTTTTAATGACTCCAACCTTAGTGTATGTAAACTTCCGACTTCAACTGTATACGCCGTTGAACATGTATGGTAGTACAGTAGGTGCCAGGCACACTGGTTTGAGTGTGTGAAGAACTGCAACGCTTGTGTTTTTTTTATGCCCAACAATTTCCCATGCGTATCATCAATGGTCCAGCACCCAAAACCAGGGACTTTGGGCCCCATGAAAAGGTATCAAATAAGGCTGCACCACCACAGGCCACACCAACCCTGCGCAATTGCTGTAACCACACACCTCCAGAACCCAATCGACCCATTCAAAGCTTTAAATAACTCTACCTTTGAAGGCTTGCAACTCTCTTGTAGTCCAATATTTAATGTATGATATTTACTGACAGTGAGCTGTGAAAATATAACTCTGTGCAGACATGCATGCAACATTCTGCGTACAGTGGAATTCACTGTTTGATGCAAGACTGATACCCTCTATAAGAAATGTGCTAAAGGCCATCTTTTACAGTCTAAAGATAATTTTTCATTCAAGAATTGTACCATTAAAATTGTCTTTAAATTAAATGAATAACTTAAAATAAATCTAACTTAAATATACATTAACCTCTTCAATTAAAATAAATTAACATGGTCATCTATAGAATTCTATAACAAACAAAATAATAAAATCAGCAGCAGATTTGAGCTATGTATACATAACAACTAGAAAATAAGCAGCTGTAAAAGTGGAAATGGAAAATGGACAACAAAATGAAAAGGCCTGATGGTGGCGCTAGAGGAAAGGTCAAGAGGTCACCAAATCAATAGGTTTCTTCCACTTGGAGTCTTGATTGTGCACAACACATTTTATGGCAATCCAGCCATTACTTGAGATATATCTTGTTCTCAGTCTGTTCTCAGTCTGTTCTCAGCCTGTGGGCATCATGTGTGTTGTGATCCAATATCCACAGCCATGCCACTTAACAGTTATCACTGGCCCTTGCTCAGCCTTACTCACCAAAGTCACTGATTAAGTCTTTGAAGTTCAGATTTCTAGCTAACTGACTTTCAATGGACAGCATGGCGAGACTGCAAAGCCTGTCCTGGGACATATTGGACCTCAAATAGTTTATCCGTTTTAGCTTACTGAAAGCTCTCGCCACCAGCAACGGTCACAGGCAGTGTGCAAATATACGTAAAGCAAAGCACACTTCTCCAAAAATACTTTGCAGCTGCATCTTACAAATTGCATTCAGGAGACCAAGAGGGGACAAGTTAGGGGGGAAAGTGGCAGCATATACAGTGTTCAGGTGTCTTACTTCCTTTTGAATCTCAGGTGTAAGATCTCATGATTAGTGGTTGGCACATAGAAGGTTCTTTATCCTCACTAATCTTCACAACTTTCAGAACAGCAGAACATTTTTCTACAATTTTTGCAGTGCTGTGGAACCTAGTGTCCAAGTCACTTATGATGTTGTCCATAGCAGTAAAAAACACCATGTTCTTAAACACCATTGCTGCATAGTCCTGAGCTGTCTTAAGAGGTGTCATCATGGAATCTCTTCCTTTTCCTCTGACGATTGTGTTCCTTGCTAAATTGAGGTGCAGCATCCATTTGCGTAGCAATCAGTGTTGCCTCAGACAGGAGACACTCCCATCCATCTCTAAGAGCCTGCATCTCTTCATTTAAGGCTCTGATATTGGATGCCTCTGTGTCAAGTGAGATTTTTCCTGACTGAGGAATCACATTCCTGTCCTCAATGCATTGCAGTACCTGCAATTAGGCTAAATGACATGTCATTCAACACAATGCTGCTCACCTCCTTCTTCAGTTGGGAGTAGGGCTGGTTCAGGGGTATGGGGATGGGGAGACATGGCTGGTTCAGGGGTTTTCGGATGGGAGACAGGGCTGGTTCAGGGGTATGGGGATGGGAGACAGGGCTGGTTCAGGGGGATGGGGATGGGGAGACAGGGCTGGTTCAGGGGATGGGGATGGGGAGACAGGGCTGGTTCAGGGGTTTGGGGATGGGGAGACAGGGCTGGTTCAGGGGTATGGGGATGGGGAGACAGGGCTGGTTCAGGGTTTGGGGATGGGGAGACAGGGCTGGTTCAGGGGTTTGGGGATGGGGAGACAGGGCTGGTTCAGGGGTATGGGGATGGGGAGACAGGGCTGGTTCAGGGGGATGGGGATGGGGAGACAGGGCTGGTTCAGGGGTTTGGGGATGGGGAGACAGGGCTGGTTCAGGGGTATGGGGATGGGGAGACAGGGCTGGTTCAGGGGGATGGGGATGGGGAGACAGGGCTGCTGAGTCTGAAGCTACATCTGTTGGGCCTGGGCACTGAATTCAGAGGCTCTCTGTATGTTTACTTTTTGCCCAAAACAAGAAAAGAAAAAGAAACTGTCAGTTTTATTACAACATTGTAAATAAAACATTCTGTTAATGATGATAGGATAATAATTTAACGTTGAAAAAATGTACCTAGCATTGGAGTTATCATGGGCCAGCCAGCATCCCCATGGAACGCTTTCAACACCTTGTGGGCCATGCCCCGACGAATTGAGGCTGTTCTGAGGGAAAATCAATATTAGGAAGATTTTCCTAATATTTTGTACTCTCATTGTAGAATATTTTCTATAATTCTAAAATGTACAACATTTCCACTGTAGAGATCTTGGCAAATTGTGTTCTAACACACTAAAAGTGACACTAATCTAAATCTAGTTCTCTTTACTTGCATTTCATATTTCTACTCCAAATAAATCATCAAATATAATCTGCTAGCGCAGCAGCATGCTAACTGAGTGGGAGAGGGTGTCAGAAGGTATCAGGTAAATGAGCAGATCAATTGTTAGCAGTATCGATCGGGCCGGCCAGCCTCTTCTGGAATCCCTGGCACAGCCCAGACTCCACGCCTCAGCCTCATCTTCCACACAACTTTCAAATTAATCTGGTTTTGTTCTCTACGTGAGGAGAGGGCTCTGGGGGGGAGGTGTGTGTGTGTGTGTTTTTTTTGTGTGAGTGCGCCTGTGTGTGAGTTTGTGTGCAGATCTATCCATCCTGTTGGAAACCATGTTGTTAAAATGCTGATGGACTCTGTTGATTACCCTCTCTCCACTCTGGGCATGGCGAGGGGGGCTTTTGATTGGTTTGTTTACCCTAGCTTGGTGCTTTGTTAAATGGGATGTCACTGATGCTGGCACGGAGACAAATTGACTGGTAAATTTGCATACTGCTGCGCCAACTAACCTCAATCTCATTTAAATGATCACCTTTGATTTGCTAATGGACATCTTTTACTGTGGGGTTCTCTAACATTGGCAGAAGACAGAGTGGGCATGGTCAACTGGGGTCCAGGACAGTTTAAGCTACAAAATAGGAAAGTAGTACTCATTTCCTAAATAAAAGTCAATATTGTTTCCTCAATAAAACTTATAATTTTCCTTTGAACTACCCAGAATGAAACCCTAACCATAAAAGTCAAACAGTATTGTAAGTAAGGGCAGCAGCACAGCCTCTCCCCAGTGAAACCAACCAGCCCTCTATCGCCCATTTGTCAGCACCACTTCGCACATGGTGAATCATGCCCAGGCATGGAGGTAGAGATATGGCTGCCCGCTCCTCAACGCCCACTCCCTGACCTATCTTACCCTCTGGGGCTGCTATGGCTGCGGTATGAGAGATGTACTGCACTGCCCTAACCTACTGTAGAGCCCTGTGCTCCCAGTGCTGAGTGTGGACTGGAATGTATAATTCAAACACACTTTCAAGGTTCACACAAGGGCTTTTCACAAAAGGCAATCTTATTGACTGCAGTACAGCCTGAGCTGTGGGAGACATTGTTTCCTGGTGTGTTTTTGCTTGGTCAACATGCAGTGACTGTTACGTTTGGACTTCACTTGCTAAACCCACATTTATACTAGAATTCCAGCAGTCAGTATCTTGGCAACACGAACAAAAAAGTAATTCAGACAAGCTACATTCAAGCATTCATGCTGAGAATTAGGAAAATACAATCAGAGTAGGATAACAATATTATGCTGCTATTTTTATTGACTTGGTCAAAGCTTTTGATACGGTAGACCATTCCATTCTTGTGGACTGGCTAAGGAGTATTGGGGTCTCTGAGGGGTCTTTGTCCTAGTTTGCTAACTACCTCTCTCAAAGAGTGCAGTGTATAAAGTCAGAAAATCTGCTGTCTCAGCCACTGCCTGTCACCAAGGGAGTACCCCAAGGCTCAATCCTAGGCCCCACTGTCACGCCCTGACCTGAGTATTCTTTGTTTTCTTTATATATTTTGGTTAGGTCAGGGTGTGACGAGGGTGGTATGTGTGTTTTTGTCTCATCTAGGTTTTTTTGTATGTCTAGGTGTGCATGTCACATCTAGACATTTTGTAGGTCTATGGTGGCCTGGATTGGTTCCCAATCAGAGGCAGCTGTTTATTGTTGTCTCAGTTTGGTGATCCTATTTAGGTTGCCATTTTCCAGTTTGGTTTGTGGGTTATTGCCTATGTTACGTTGCATGTTAGCACAGTGTTTCGATAGCAGTCACGTTCGTCTTGTTAGTTTGTTTGTTTGTTTTAGTGTATTTCATGTTTTTTCCGTCTTTCATTAAATCATGCATTCACACCACGCTGCGCTTTGCTCTCCTCAATATGACGATCGTGACATCCATGTTCTTCTCAATTTACGTCAACAACATAACTCAGGCAGTATGAAGCTCTCTCATTCATTTATATGCAGATGACACAGTCTTAAACTCAGCTGGCTCCTCCCGGGATTTTGTGTTAAATGCTCTACAACAAAGCTTTCGTAGTGTCCAACAAGCTTTCTCTACCCTTAACCTTGTTCTGAACACCTCCAAAACAAAGGTCATGTGGTTTTGTAAGAAGAATGTCCCTCTTCCCACAGGTGTTACTACTACCTCTGAGAGTTTAGAGCATGAGGTAGCCACCTCATACAAGTACTTGGGAGTATGGCTAGACGGTGCGCTGCAGGCTAAAGTTAAGTCTAGACTTGATTTCCTCTATCATAATCGCTCTTCTTTCACCCGAGCTGCCAAACCAACCCCGATTCAGATGACCATCCTACCCATGCTAGATTAGAGTGGCTAGATGTTCTTTACCATTCGGCCATCAGATTTGCCACCAATCCTCCTTATAGGACACATCACTGCACTCTATACTCCTCTGTAAATGGGTAATCTCTATATACCTGTCGCAAGACACACTGGTTAGGCCTCACTCGCCCGTATCTGAGATATCTGCTGCAGCCCTCAACCTCCACAAACAACACTCGTTCTGCCAGTCACATTCTGTTAAAGGTCCCCAAAGCACACACATCCCTGGGTTGCTCCTCTTTTCAGTTCGCTGCAGCTGCGACTGGATCGAGCTGCAACAAACACTCAAACTGGACAGTTTTATCTCCATCTCTTAATTCAAAGACTCAATCATGGACACTCTTACTGACAGTTGTGGCTGCTTTGTGTGATGTATTGTTGTCTCTACCTTCTGCCCCTTTGTGCTGTTGTCTGTGCCCAATAATGTTTGTACCATGTTTTGTGCTGCTACCATGTTGTTGTTATGTTGTGTTGCTACAATGCTGTGTTGTCATGTGTTGCTGCCTTGCTATGTTGTTGTCTTAGGTCTCTCTTTATGTAGTGTTGTGTTGTCTCTCTTGTTGTGATGTGTGTTTTGTCCTATATTAATATTGTATTGATTTTTTATTTATAATCAAAGGCCCCCGTCCCCGCAGGAGGCCATTTTCCTTTTGGTAGGCCGTCCTTGTAAATAATAATTTGTTTTACTTTGACTTTTCTAGTTAAATAAAGGTTAAATAAAAAAACTAAAATAAACACTATTTTATGTATGGCTAAGGATTGTGTTACGTGTGTGGTGCTATCGGGAAGTTACAAAGTCCATCTTACTCATGTTTGATTTCAAATCACATTTACATAGCTCCCAGAATGAGAGGGGACATTCCAGTGCAAACAGGTCCACAGATAAACTGAATAAACACTCCACACTCAAACTCCTCACTCACTCACATTCTACACCTCCTTTCCTGGCTTGGCCTGGAGCTAAGCCTGGGCTGAGCTGGGCGGATGGTTCCTGCTGAGGTCTTCCTTCTCTGGCTCCAAACTATTCAGTGACATATGACTTCACCATGGTGCCGGATAATACTCACTCAGTCCTCTCTCCTTTCTGCGTACGCCCACACCCTGAGATATCTCAGCAAGCCTTCCCCTGAATGCCTGTCCTGTAATGCCTTAGACGCAGACTTAAGCCGCGGCCACAGAGGGACGGACGATGAGTTGGACCTGCATGGGCCTTGGCCTCGGTTCCTCCTCAGTGACACATGCTGGACTCAAATCTGGCAAGGCTCCGCTAACTGCAAAAATATGCTAGTGTCAGCTCTGCTGCTTAAACAACAGGCAGATTAGCCCACTGTAAGGAAGCAGGATGGAATTAAAGGTACAGTCACATTACAGTATGATTGATTAATCTGTAGGTAACTAAGGAAGGACTTTGACACCGGCACATACTATAATTAAATTAACATTTAGGTCAGTGTAGATGAAGCATCCAAACAGTAATTTGTGCTGTTTAGGTTAATGCTTGTGTTAATGCTTGTGTTGTCAGGAGTCTTTTTCACTACGCAGTACACACATATTTTCTTTTAGTGAGTGTCCCTCAAGGCCACAAGTTGCTTAGGTCTACAGCTCAAGCGCCCGAGGTATACCGTAGGAGTAAATTACATAAACCTCCAGGTATTATCTTATATATTAAACTGGTTTCCCCTATATATTCAAATGGAACCTATATGGAACCTAAATGGAACCTATATATTTTGAGAAGGGCATCATATAAGCAAAACAAAACGAGGTAATACTCCTACGACCAAGTTTAGTTTAGTACTAGGTAGACATGACACTCCATTGCAGAGTGATTTCTTTTGTCCTACCTAGTCTTTCACTAAACATTTTCAGTGTGTGATTCAATGGTCAGTTTGTCAAAAGGTACATGGAGATTTCATCAGCACTACTAGTGTTTAGGGAGGTGTACTAACACATAGTGGGCTACTGTTTTGAACATTTTAGGATGGGTCCCCAGAATCCTCAGAGGCCACTTAATCAGCAGACCATTATGTTACGCTGTGCACAGATATTTAGTTTCAGTTTTTCTGTTTTGCAATGCACTATGGGAATGATTCTCCCCCTCAATGTTTTGAGTAAACAACCCTACTTTGAATTAGAGGCTCCAAATAGAGCTGACTGTGTTCGAAATGACATCACAGGCACCTTCAACCAGATTGCACATTTAAGAAACTGATGGTCACCCCATGCGAAGGGAGACTTTCACAAACACACTGTTTATGGCAAATAATTAGTACATTCATCATATTAAAAGAAAGGCAAAACATTATTGTGATGCCTACATTTTGTAGTATTCAGGATTGCCATCAAAGCAAAATTCCGACAAGGGAAACAAACACAGGATGTAAAAGATGTTTGTAAAAGTTGTAAGCTGTATTTTCTGTTGTCACAGTGTGGCGTTGATAAAAGGTGTAACAAAGGATAGGTTTGCCAACACAAATGCTGTGATGCCACTTTCTGTTGACACATGAGATGACAGCTGGAATATGGGATGGAGCTCGCATGAAACAGATTTTTAGATTTCAAGTGTGCAGGCTGTTGTTTGGTTAGCTGTGTTTTTGTAGCACATGAGATGGAGTTTGCAAAACAAATGGCCACCTAACAGCCCAACTGAATCATTTGGATTTGAAAGGGCAGCAGGTGCAGGCACTTAACTGAAAAATTTTAAGATCTCCACAATTTAAGGTAAGTTTTGTTGTATGATCTAAATTGATATTGTTTTATGATGATATCATCTATCTATTCATATTTGTACAAATCTTTCTAAAACATAAAATTGACTCAATTAAATGTAAATCAATCAACAAAGAGGTAAGAATATGTAGGCTATAAGAATATGTTGAAGGCTAACTGTATTGGGTGCAGATGACTGAACTATATATAACTATATAGCTAGGTGTCATCATCTAAAATAACCCTAATTTATAACACAGTTCTTATTTGATTAATGGTGGGTGGACTATGTGGAGCTAGCCACAATAAGGATTAGCCACAATAGCGGACTTTGCGGTTAGCCTTCAAAATAAAAGTATGGCATAATTCCAATATTTGTATTAATTTGCATCACTGTCAATGACATACTTTTATTTTGGAGGCAAACCGCAAATTCCAATATTGTGCCTAATCCTTACAGTGGCTGGCTTCACAACACATAACCTGGTCCGGTCGAGCCTCACTAGCCAGATGAAGCAGATGAACGTTATCTTTGAGCAATAGGGTTAAGTAGCTGGCTAGCTATTTATTTTCAGAAACTGAAGTTCAATTTCAATAGGTGAACAACAAGTGACAACCTAGCTAATACCTACTGACAAGGATTCCTAAATCATTGCTAAGAATAATGAAAATGACTGCAGTTTCTACTGGTCATTGTTTTCAGGCTGGTTGTATTGGTGCTATCTAGGTACCAAGCTAAAGCTAGCTACACCAGAAGTTGCGGTCGAACAAATGCTTTATTACCAACGCGGTATTGTAAACACATCGCTTGTGGCCGGTGTTTGCTTGTTTGCTGACTTTTTTGTACAGCTTTGACAGTGCTTCTGTATCTTTACAAAGACCCAAACAGTGTTCCATAGTATGTATGTCGTGAAGCTAATAGCAGTGACGCTATTACTGCGTAACTCCGGTAGGGCAACATTGGAAAAATAGCGCACTTGGTAGTGTTAACCGGTGCACGACCAGTCGGCGAAAGCCAACATCACCCTCAATAGAGAATGGTTGATATCATCTTGATATTAATGGATTTCGCCTTAGATTTTTCTCGCTGAAATGTTCTTACTCTTTCAAATGACTGCTTGACTTGTTGACTGCTCGATCCACAGCAGACATTGTGGGCTAGGTTAGGAATGCTGTGTTGCACGTATAGCGCAAAATTTTACGTGGAGTCATTACCTCTACCTACGTTATATAGGTATGCACATCAGCTTTGACATCGGTTTTGCACATTGGGCGTTAAACTAGACTGTATCGGCCGATACAGATATTGGCATTTTTAGCTAATATCTGCCGATTCCGATATGTTCACCGATATATTGTGCATCCCTAATCCCCCCAAAAATTCCATTCATATTCACCACAAAAACCAAGGTAGGAATTCTGTAATGTGCATGTTTTGTGAATCATCTGTATAATTACACATTTTTGGATTCACAGAGTTCACCCTCCCTACACCTCTGATGAATATAGCAGGAAACCTGTTCGATCACCATGCACTGCAAATTCATTCTGGCCATGGATATATCCATGCTATTGGATATATCCATTGGACTTGGGGCTCTGCTGGGAGTTTACCTCATTTAGATTTTTTTTACATCTGCTTTTCCTCTAAAATCATAATAAACACTGACAACTAAAATATTGTGTTATTGTTGTTACTGTTATGCATATTATTAATCATAATAGGGGGGGCGGTGTTCAAAAATGAACCCCAAAAGGTCCAAAAGGTTCTTCAAGGATCCATTTAAAGGGGTTCTTTGAAGACCTTATAGGGGTTCCCCCACAGTTTAAATTTGAAGAACCCGTAAAGGATACCTTTTCTTTTTAGAGTGTAGGCAAAGGCTACTTTGTAGGTGGTTAATATTGAACTTAGAAGGTTTTTTGGGAAAAGCCTTTCCATCTATGAGGAAATGATTAGGCTTATCATTAGCATTGTTATCTTCCCTGTTCCTTAATAGTTTGACACCTCAACGTTTTACGTCATATTATAAGGCCTGTCTTACCTTGCTTCAGCCTATAGCCAAAATCCCACCATAGAAACATGAAGGCCATTCTTTTCTAAAGGTTTCATATGTGTTCCCTTGTTATATTCCCTTGTTATATTCTTTCAACTTTCTTTAATTGTGTAGCAGCCAAAGGCATTATCCTAGTCGTATTAGCAACCCGTAATAGTTGTTGCATACTTAGATCTCCCACCCCTCTCTAAATTTCTATCAGATATTTCCATCTCTCTCCATGAAACTGCTCGCATTTCCCCCACACATTTTTGAACATTTGCACCATTCTAGGCATACAACTGTGTGCACATTGCTCTGCTGAAAATGTGAAGAAATAAAAGTTTTTCAACATTTTAAGCTAAAAATTCTGGTCCATCGCTACACATCGCTCACAAAAGAAGTGAGTATATACATTGCCCACTGAAAAATAAGTGGGTATATGGCGTATACCTGATTATAAACTGGGTGGTTTGAGCATTGAATGATGATTGTCTGACAGCCGTGGTATATTAAAACATGTATTTTTACTGCTCTAATTATGTTGGTAACCAGTTTATAACAGCAATAAGGCACCTCGTGGTTTGTGGTATATGGCCAATATACCACGGCCAAGGGCTGTATCCAGGCACTCCGCGATCCCTTAGCCGTGGTATATTGGCCATATACCACACCCCCTCATGCCTTATTGCTTAAGTATACCCTCTTGTATACCCACTGAATACACTGTATGTGATTACAGTTCTCCACTGGTAGTGTGGAGTAATTGGACTGGACTTGAATATTACTAACTAAACACGTTGGCATATTATAATTTTTCCTGGAGGTTTGGACTCAGAGACACACAGGCATACAAACACACACACACACACACACACACACACACAACACACACACACACACACACACACACACACACACACACACACACACACACACACACACACACACACACACACACACACACACACACACACACACACACACACACACACACACGAGAGGGTCTTGTCAATAATGAATAAGGTATATTATACCACCAGGATTTGTTTCCCAACTACATTCTGAAACAACAAAAGAAATAGAAACGTAATGCATCAAAACAGAGAACTTGTGTCTATGGTAATTAGCCTAATTATATTATGCATACTTGACATTCAAAAAGCAAGATGTCTTATTGGAAACCTTTTTCTTACCGTGTTCATTGAATAACTGTGATAATTCCAAACGCCTGCAGTATCACATATGTCGTAAAACAAACCAGGTGGAAGAACATTTTTCTTGACTATCCATAATAGTTTTTGTGTGTAAAATCAATGTATTTTTGCCATTAGATTTGAGCCAATAGGCTCCTGAAAAACTGTGAATGTATTTATATAGATATTCCAACTGAAAATTCAAATAATTGTGATCTTTAACAGTGCTCCTTTTTCTGCGACATACAGTAACTGTCTTTCCCTTGAGAGATAATTGTGGATATTCATGCGTCTGCAGATATAAACAGGATACAGAGTGTGTGTGTGTCTGTTAGATTAATGTGTTAGGTACAGTATGTGTCTGTGCACGTGCACGCCCACACATGGGTGTGTGCACATACCCAAGCATGTGTGTGTGCCAGTTTTTGTAATGTAAGACTGTTTTGGGCTATTATCTAAATGCACCTCTACTGTAGGAGGTAAGGGGTTAATTCATGATCCAGGGAAGCACAGTGATGGACCATTTCCTGCCATGCAAGCATCCAATATCCCTCCTTCTCTACCCTGTGAGACCCCTGGTTGTAAAAATGCAACAGGTCCTATCTAATTAGACCCAGATGTATCTCCTGGTAGCATTTGTTGTATGTCCTTTCTTCTCTAAGATGTAGTGATTATGTCGAAGAAAAAAAAAATCGATAAACAAACATTCTAAGTCAGAGCAAGAGGTATAAGTGCCTGGGACTCTCAGCATTTAAACACCTACACTACACTTTATTTTACCACTCACTCCTTCCTTTTCTGTATCAAATATAACATCCTTGTTCATATCATGATATGATATGATTCCTATCTGAATGGAAAATACAGTATAGCCATACAGTATGTTTCCCTTTTTCATTAAAGTAACATTGTCAGTTCATGGAGAGGGTTTTCAGAGTGAGTTGTATTAACCCATTTCTCTGAATCAATACTAGGTCAGTCAGTGTCTTCAACATCCTTTAAGAACACAGGTGCATACACTACAGTAGGCCTGCAATGGTTTGCTTATGTATGTTATACTCTATAGATCTGATCACCAGTTGTAGTATGTCAATACCAGGTGTAAATGGATTATGAATATCTTAGATAGTTATATTTAATTGGCCTCTAAGATGTTCACAATCCATTTACACCTGGTTTTGACATACTACAACTGGTGATCAGATACTGTATATAGACTATTACTACATAGATCAGCAAACTATTGCAAATGGTTGAACAAAATCCAATGCACTCAAGGACCAAAACCGATTTTACAATTCACTACATGAAGATGAGAACAGCCTTTAATCTAAGTAGGGCTGGAAAAGAGATACATTACTCTGAAATATAAGATAATTAGCCTGCATGGCTTCTGTGAATACTCGCTGGTATTAAGAGACGCTTTGTCTCTGCAGGAGATCTCATGGTAACACAAGGCATCATTTACCACTTACCAGTTACCTGGGTGAAGCCGTGGACGCCTTAGAAGGAATTAGGCATAGCAATGGGTATTATATTCATGTGCTTCTGGAACACACTCA
Organism: Oncorhynchus kisutch; assembly: GCF_002021735.2. Classification (NCBI taxonomy): domain Eukaryota; kingdom Metazoa; phylum Chordata; class Actinopteri; order Salmoniformes; family Salmonidae; genus Oncorhynchus; species Oncorhynchus kisutch. The sequence goes on along the minus strand of NC_034200.2, from coordinate 17,521,713 downwards.
CTCACATGCACGCACGCACGCACACACACACACACACACACACACACACACACACACACACACACACACACACACACACACACACACACACACACACACACACACACACACACACACACACACACACACACACACACACACACGATGATCCAACTAAACAGGATTCTTGGGGCAGGCTGGGAGAAGGAGAGATAATTGTGGAGACAAATCACTTGATCATATTCTTATTGAATTTCACATTGAAGGCAGGGATCCAATTTACGACTACATGCTAAGGTGGATGTATGGATGGCACACGTTTGACAGGATTCTATTACATCTGTATAAGACTCAGATGCATAGCTCCGTTGGTAGGATTGGCCTGCTCAGCCACAGCAGGACCAACAAAAAGCAGACATCTGAAACCTGTGGAAAAGAGATCAGACTCAACTTCCAGGGATGCCAATGATGATAGCTCTTTCCTACCTCAAATTTCTTATCTAAAAAGGCTTTTTATTCTGCTATTTGTTGAAATGAAATGCAATAATCTTAATAATAATATATGTATATTTTGATCAATCTGAAGGTGTTCTACCAATATGTTCGCACTCTGCCAGCATTTTGGTTTAGCGTTTGAAGTATGGCACACCGTCAGCAAATTTCCCAATAAAATTCAAATTTGGTAGGAACGGAAAGCAGGCAGTTATCTTTTTATGTGGATTCAGATGGAGCTGTTTGGAGTGGTGCTTTTCTATTCATGTATTCCGTCACCATCCGGTATGCTGCTCTCGCTGCTCTGCCTCAGCTGTATTACTGAATTGATGTGCTGTGACAGTCTTAAGCTATTTTATCTCCTTCTTCCATCGTATTGAGAAATTAGAGTCAATGTGGAGAAGTCATGGTTTCCCGGTCCACATCCAACTCATCTTGATATGGCTCATAACGCCGTCTAAGCCCCTCCGTATTGAGTTTTGTTCCTCTGTGACCTGTAGATCAAAGTAATGGACTATTGGAGGCTGTACAGGCCCAAACTGGGGAGAAGGACTGAGAAACTCCTTAGTTTTAATGCTTTTGGGCAGGTTATTAATCAAATGCTAGTCTCTCCTGAGTGACTCCAGTAAGTGGCAGTGCCAGGGAATTGTGCTGGCTGCTCTATTCTGTTGGATCAATGTAAAAGGATGTTTAATAAAGGGTACATGATAAAAGCTCTATCAAATGAATTAAGAGACAGTTACACACATAACACTCTGACGGAGAAGCGATGAGTTAAAATGACAGACAAGTAAGAGACAATAACCAAGTGGGGCTCGCAAAAACCCCATCACACAATTCATCGTGTCATCCTGTTACATTATGCTGAATAGTAATCCTATTCATTCTACAAGAGTTGTTTTTCAATCATGTTGCAGATGTAAAACCATCTTAAGAGGGTCGTTTTCACAGCTGGCTGACTGGCTGGAAGCATAGCATTTACAGATGTACAGTGCATTCAGAAAGTATTCAGACCCCTTCCTTTTTTCCACATTTTGGAATGTTATAGCCTTATTTTAAAATTGATTAAATAAATAAAAAATCCTCATCAATCTACACACAATGACACCATGATGACAAATCAAATCAAAACACAAATAACTTATTTACGTGAGTATTCAGACTCTTTCCTATGTGACTCAAAATTGAGCTCAAATGCATCAGGTTTCCAATGACCATTCTTGAGATGTTTCTACAACTTGATTGGAGTCCTCCTGTGGTAAATTCAATTGATTGAACATGATTTGGAAAGGCAAACCTGTCTATATAAGGGCCCACAGTTGACAGTGCACGTCAGAGCAAAAACCAAGCCATGAGGTCAAAGGAATTCTCCATAGAGCCCAGAGACAGGATTGTGTCAAGGCACAGATCTGGGGAAGGGTACTAAAAAATGTCTGCAGCTTTGAAGGTCCCCAAGAACACAGTGGCCTCCATTATTCTTAAATGGAAGAAGTTTCGAACAACCAAGTCTCCTCTTAGAGCTGGCCGCCCAGCCAAACTGATCAATCGGGGGAGACGGGCCTTGGTCAGGGAGGCAATCAAGAACACGATTGTCACTCTGACAGAGCTCTAGAGTTCCTCTGTGGAGGTGGAGAGAACCTTCCAGAAGTACAACTATCTCTGCAGCACTCTAACAATCAGGCCTTTATAGTAGAGTGGCCAGACGGAATCCACTCCTCAGTAAAATGCACATGACAGCCCGCTTGGAGTTTGCCAAAAGGCACCTAAAGCACTCTCAGATCATGAAAAACAAGATTCTCTGGTCTGTTGAAACCAAGATTGAACTCTTTGGCCTGAATGCCAAGCATCACATCAGGAGGAAACCTGGCACCATCCTTACGGTGAAGCACGATGGTGGCAGCATCATGCTGTGGGGATGTTTTTCAGTGGCATGGACTGGGAGACTAGTCAAGATCGAGGGAAAGATGAAAGGAGCAAAGAGACAGAGAGATCCTTGTTGAAAACTTGCTCCAGAGCACTCAGGACCTCAGATTGGGGTGAAGGTTAACCTTCCAACAGGACAACGACCCAAGATACACAGCCAAGATAATGCAGGTGTGGCTTCGGGACAAGTCTGTGAATGTTCTTAAGTGGCCCAGCCAGAGCCCGGACTTGAACCCAATCGAACATCTCTGGAGAGACCTGAAAATAGCTGTGCAGCGATGCTCTCCATCCAACCTGGCAGAGCTTGAGAGGATATGCAGAGAAGAACGGGATAAACTCCCCAAATACAGGTGTGCCTAGCTTGTAGCATCATCCCCAAGAAGACTCAAGGTTGTAATCGCTGCCGAAGGTGCTTCAACAAAGGGTCGGAATACTTATGCAAATGTGATGTTTCAGTTTTTTTATTTTATACATTTGTAAAAATGGCAACAACAAAAAAGTATTTATCAATTGTAGAATAAGGCTGTAACGTAACAAAATGTGGAAAAAGTCAAGGGGTCTGAATAATGACGCTCTGAAGGTCTGTCACTGCCTTGCTCTGTTCTATGCTCTATTCTGTTTTATTCTATCCTGTTCTGTTCTATCAGTGCCTTGATATAGCCTTTGGTTGTGTTCTAACAACTGCAGCTGGCAGGTCAGATTTATGGTCCATTTCACTTTGCTCTGGAACTCTATTGATCCAAGCTAAGTGTAGGCTCTTTTTCTTTCTTAGGTAAGGAAGTTATCCTCATACTGCAATGGCACAACTCTACTTCTCCTAATATCTCTGGGATGTGATCTTGCACATTTTTCACTGGCATCTTCTAATCTATACAGACATAGATGTGAACATTGAAATTATACAGCCGGGGTATGATAACAAACAGAAGTGTTCCAGGATCATTTAAATGCTACAACATAGCGGCAAGGAGAAATTACATGTTACTTTTCTGTTGTTTGCTTGTTAGAGCCAGATTGATGTTAACACACTGTTTTCACACCATTTTAGCCAATGCAGAAGTATTGTGTCCTCTTCCAGATCCCCTTGAAACACTGATGGCAGAGTAATTCATATCTGTACTAAAGTCTGACAGAATTATCCATCTAGCACTCTGGTGATGAGTTCCCTTTATTGGATAAGATTAAAGGAACACATTGCGAGGCCCAGATAAGAGCAGGGCAGTGAGTTTAAAGAAGATAATTGGCTGTGAACAATGGAAATGAATCAGACTAATTCTACAATGCACTCCTGACAAGCTCCCTCTACCTTCTATCTATCAGCAGCCGGGATAAATGCCTTGAGAAGTTCAAACAAAGGATCCAGAATTTCTGGTGAGTGACCACTGATCTATTGTTCAAATGTTATTTTCGGTTGGAGGAAATGATACTAGAATCGTTCTGAGCAAATAATGTAAGAAATACAGCAAAGTTGTCTCGGAGCTAGAAACAGGGTGACCCGGTCGGTCGGCGCCATCTTGTACTTTTGTTAACCCATAGGAGTCTAAGCCTGGGGGAGGCGGGAGGGTACTGGGGACCTTCAGACCAGTCAAGACAAATCTTGTGAGGCCAGTGGGCATCCGACAGAAAAACAAGTGCGTGTTTGTGGGAGTCTCACCTTTCCCTGGAAGGGTCATAATAGTTTATAGGCCACACCGTTCAGACGCTACAGACGATTTTGTGAGAAGACCGATTTTCGGATGTGTCATGGTCTGACAAACACTGCTCTAGCTCTGTTACCTTTCACCACAGATGCGGAAGTGCAATATGGGTGGATGCGGTGGATTGATACAATGCAAAAAAATAGATATCTCTAGCTTAAATTTATGGATTTTTATGGCAATCTTTTATTATGCTAATTCGATTTCCGCGGGGGCATGGACATTGACCTTAGGGGGTTAACCCTCGCAAGGCTGCTGGTCCAGATGGCATCCCAAACCACATTCTTAGAGCATGTGCAGACCAGCTGGCTTCCTCTTGGGCCGACCCCAGGTGGTAAGATAGGCAACAACAAGTCCATCACGCTGATCCTCAACGTGGGATCCCCACAGGGGTGTGTGCTCAGCCCCCTCCTGTACTCCCAGATTACCAACAACAACGAGACAGCCTGCAGGGAGGAGGTGAGATCCCTGTCGGAGTGGTGCCAGGAAAATAACTTCTTCCTCAATGTCAACAAAATGAAAGGAGCTGATCGTGGACTACAGGAGAATGCAGAGAGAGCATGCCCCCATCCACATCAACAGGGCTGTAGTGGAGACAGTCAAAAGCTTAAAGTTCCTCAGCGTGCACATTGCTGAAGATCTGAAATGGTCCTCTCCACACTGACACCATAGTGAAAAAGGCACAGCAGCACCTCTTCAACCTCAGGAGGCTGAAAACCCTCACAAACCTTTACAGATGCACCATAGAGATCATTATGTCAGGATGTAGCACCATCTGGTATGGTAACTCCACCACCAGCAACCGCAGGGCTCTCCAGAGGGTGGTGCGGTCAGCTCATCGTAAACTGGGGGCCCACTGGCTGGCCTCCAGGACATCTACAGCACCCGGTGTCACAGGAAGGCCAAGAAGATCATCAAGGACCTCAGCCACCCGAGCCATATCCTGTTCACCCTGCTATCATCTAGCAAGCAGAGACAATATAGGTGCATCAAATAAAATGAAATACAATTTTATTGGTCACATACATACATGCATTTTCGTGTCAATTGCCAATTGGCAACCCATCCTTTATGGAATTAATTGACACGTAAACAAACATTACCATAATTCACTATGATAAGTAAATGATCATTCTTCTTCCGGCGTTCTCTGCATTGCGCATCACACTTTTTATTTTATTCCAGGCAAAACATTTAAATTTCTCCTCATCACTCAGCCACATAATGCCAGGTATATCTGGTGTGCATTCTGGAATAAGCGTATATTGTGGTAGAAAGGGAAATAGAGGATAAAATGAGTTTCATTCTCTATTTCTTCAAGGTCACAATAGTTACATAGGCTTTCCTCTTCCATTTCACCACAATACCGACCTGTTTCAATGCGCAGAGGCAATATCCCTGATCTTACTTGTGCACATAGCGATCTCTTGCTTTTAGGTAGGTTATACATAATATATCTCTCACACACAAATTCACCCTTAATCAAACAAAAGGTTCTCAATTTGGGTTTACGAGTAATCTCCTCCACCCATTTTTTTTCATATTGCATCAACAGTTGTCTTTTAATCATATCTATGTCTCCCTTAATTTGGTTAATGTACAGATCTTCCCAGTCAGACTGTTGAATAAGGTCAGACATTTCAGTTGCCCAGGCTCCCCCTATGGATAGATCCCATTGAAAAACTTTCCTAGCTATTCTGGCAGTTGGCAAATCCAACAGTCCAGTCATAAGTCTCACCACACACACCTTCCATCTCACCTCACAGGGTTCCCAACCCATGTTCCCAGTTATTGCAAGTATAGGCGCAAACTTGTGGACACCTAAAAAAGTAACGCACATGTTTAGCAGATGTTATTGAGAGTGTAGCGAAATGCTTGTGTTTCTAGCTCCAACAGTGCAGTAATATCTAACAAGTAATATCTACCAATTTTACAACAATACACACAATGCACTGAAATTTAAAGTAAAGGAATGGATTAAAAAATATATACACAACTGGTGTTTGAGCCAATGCGTTTGAGACAATCAGTTGTTTTGTGACAAGGTACAGGGGTATACAGAAGATAGCCCTATTTGGTAAAAGACCAAGTCCATATTATGGCAAGAACAGTTCAAATACGCAAAGAGAAACGACAGTCCATCATCACTTTAAGACATGAAGGTCAGTCAATATGGAAAATTTGCAGTCGCAAAAACCATCAAGAGCTATGATGAAACGGGCTCTCATGAGGACCGCCACGGGAATGTAAGACCCAGAGTTACCTCTGCTGCAGAGGATACTTTTATAAGAGTTACCAGCCTCATAAATTGAAGCCCAAATAAATGCTTCACAGAGTTCAAGTAACAGACACCTCTCAACATCAACTGATCAGAAGAGACTGTGTGAATCATGCTTTCATGGTTGAATTGCTGCAAAGGAACCACTACTAAAGGACATAAATAATAAGAATAGACTTGCTTGGGCCAAGAAACACGAGCAATTGAAATTGGGTCTAGGGTGTGATGTAAGGTTGAGGTGATACGATCCTAGACTAGTCTCTCAAAGCACTTCATGACGACAGAAGTGAGTACTGCGGGGCGATTGTCATTTAGTTCAGTTACCTTTTCTTTATTGGGTACAGGAACAATGGTGGCCATCTTGAAGCATGTGGGGACAGCAGACTTGGATAGGGAGAGATTGAATATGTCGGTAAACACTCCAGCCAGCTCATCTGCACATGCTCTGAGGAAGCGGCGAAGGATACCGTCTGGGCAGGCAGCCTTGCGAGGGGTAACACAGCTTAAATGTCTTACTCACGTCGGCAATTGAGAGGAGTCATAGGTAGCGGGCCGTGTCAGTGGCACTGTGTTATCCTCAAAGCGGGTGAAGAAGGTTAGCTTGTCCAGAAGCAAGACATCGGTGTCCGAGACAGATAGAGTTAACTGCACCTCAGAATGAGTAGGTATGTCCATATTGTTGACTGGTACTGTACAGTACCAGTCACCTTGCATTGGTTAAATACGGTGGTTCGCTCTTTCAGTTTTGCGCGAATGCTGTCATCTATCCATGGTTTCTGGTTAGAGCAGGTCGTATTAGTCACAGTGGGTACATCATCTTCCTGATAAACTCAGTTACCGTATCAGTGTACTCGTTTTATTCTCTGAGGCTACCAGAATATATCCCAGTCCAAGTGATCAAAACAATTTTGAAGTATGGATTCCGATTGGTCAGACCAGTGTTTGTGTAGTCGTTAGCATGGGTACTTCCTGTTTGAGTTTTTGCCTGAAGGAAGAGAGGAATAAATTGGAGTCAGATATTCTGAAGGGAGGGCCTTGTAGGCATCCCAGAAGTTGGAGTAGCAGTGGTTGAGTGTTTTAGCAGCACGAGTACTACAATCAATGTGTTTTCCTCATATGTTTTATTAAAATCACCAGCTACAATAAATGCGACCTCAGGATGTGTGGTTTCCAGTTTGCATAAAGTCCAGTGAAGTTATTTTAGGGCCATCGTGGTATCGACTTGAGGGGGAATATACACGGCTGTGACCATATGCAAAGAGAATTCTCTTGGGAGTTAATAATATCGGCATTAGATTGTTAGGTGTTCTAGGTTAGGTGAAGAAAAGGACTTTAGTTTCTGTATATTATCACAATCACACTAAGAGTAGTTAATCATGAAACATACACCCCTGCCCTTCTTCATCCTGGAGAGATATTTATACATGTCTGCGCGATGAACTGAGAACCCAACTGGCTGTACGGACTCAGACAGTATATCCTGAGAGAGCCATGTTTCCATGAAACACAGTATGTTACAATCCCTGATGTCTCTCTGGAAGGAAATCCTCACCCTGAGCTCGTCAACTTTATTTTCCAGGTACTGAACAATAGCGAGTAATATACTCGGAAGCAGTGGGTGGTGTTTGCGCCTCCTGAGACAGACTAGAAGTCCACTCCGAATACCTTTTCTCCACCAGCTTTGGATCAGCATCTGGAATCAGTTATATTGCACTGGCTGGTACGAACAAAGGATCCGATTCGGGAAAGTCGTATTCCGGGTCGTAATGCTGGTAATGCTGGTGAGTTACCGCCACTCGGAAATCCAAAAGTTCTTCCCGGCTGTATGTAATAACACCAAAAGAATTCTGAGCTAATAAAATAAGAAATAAAATACTGCAAAGTTGCTTGGGGCAAGAAGCAAGGCTGCCATATCTATCGGCACCATCTATTTAGTCACCTTTATCGAGGGTCTCAACAATTTTGGACCGAACTGCATCAAATCTTGGACCCAGAGACTAAAAAAAGAAAACAAGCCATTAGTCTGTTGAACAGTCATCACCAGCCAGCCTCTTCCCGGTACCCTGCCTTGTACTTTAGATACTATCCCTAGCCGGCTACCGCCAAGAACTCTACCCTGAACCTTAGAGAATGCTGCCCTATGTCGATAGAGTCTAGATCTACCAAGTGAGAGATGTGATTTCCCCTCCTTCCTGACTGTTATGACGGCTGTGTGGTCCCATGGTGTTTGTACTTGCGTACTATTGTTTGTACAGATGAGCTTCAGGCGTTTGGAAATTGCTCCCAAGGATGAACCTGACTTGTGGAGGTCTACAGGTTTTTTTCTGAGGTCTTGGCTGATATCTTTTGATTTTCCCATGATGTCAAGCAAAGAGACACTGAGTTTGAAGGTAGGCATTGACATACATCCACAGGTACACATCCAATTGACTCAAATGATGTCAGTTAGCCTATCAGAAGCTTCTAAGCCATTTTCCAAACTGTTTGAAGGCACAGTCAACTTAGCGTATGTAAACTTCTGACCCACTGGAATTGTGATACAGTGAATTATACGTGAAATAATCTGTCTGTAAACAATTGTTGGAAAAATGACTTGTGTCATTGTCACGACTCCGACCAAAGGACACTCCCCTTCCCGCTCACTGAACTTCTGGAGAGAGTTTGCTGCACTGAAAGTAAAGGGGCTGAATCATTTTGCACGCCCAATTCTTCAGTTTTTGATATGTTAAAAAAGTTTGAAATATCCAATAAATGTCGTTCCACTTCATGATTGTGTCCCACTTGTTGTTGATTCTTCACAAAAAAATACAGTTTTATATCTTTATGTTTGAAGCCTGAAATGTGGCAAAAGGTCGCAAAGTTCAAGGGGGCCGAATACTTTCGCAAGGCACTGTAAATCATAATAATATAGTGAAAACATGTTTTTTAGAATTTTTTGTTCAGTTTATTGTAAAATGAAATACAAAAATATCTCATTTACATACTGTAAGTATTCACACACCTGATTCAATACTTTGTAGAGGTACCGTTGGTGGCAATTACAGCTGTGAGTCTTTTTTGTGTCAGTCTCTATACCTTTGCTATAGTACAATATTTGCCCATTATTCTTTTTGAAATTCTTGAAGCTCTGTCAAGTTGATTGTTGATCATTGCAAGAAAGACATGTTCAAGTCTTGCTGTAGATTTTCAATGTCGTCTTGGTAAGCAACGCCAGTGTATATTTGGCCTTGTGTTTTAGGTTATTGTCCTGCTGAAAGGTGAATTCAACTCCCAGTGTCTGTTGGAAAGCAGACTGAACTAGGTTTTCCTCTAAGATTTTGCCTGTTCTTGCTGTTGGATTCTGTTTCTTTTTTATCTCTAGTCCTTGCTGATGACAATCAAAATCAATCAAATGTTTTCATAAAGCCCTTTTTAAATCAGCAGATGTCACAAAGTGCTTATACAGAAACCCAGGCTAAAATCTCAAAAAGCCAGCAATGCAGATTTAGAAGCACGGTGGCTACAAAAAATCCCTAGAAAGGCTGGATCCAGGAAGAAACCTAGAGAGGAACCAGGCACTGAGGGATGGCCAGTCATTTTCTGGCTCTTCTGTGTGGATATTATACTATATGTTCAAACATTCATAGATGACCAGCAGGGTCAAGTAATAATCACAGTGTTTGTAGAGGGTGAAACAGGTCAGCACCTCAGGACTAAATGTCAGTTGGCTTTTCATAGCCCAGCATTCAGAGGTCGAGACAGCAGTAGAGAGGGAGGGAGAGAGAGAGGAAGATAGAGAGAGAGGAAGATAGAGAGAGAGAGGGTCTAAAACAGCAGGTCTGGGACAAGTAGCATGTCCGGTGAACAGGTCATAGCCACAGGCAGAACTGTTGAAACTATAGCAGTAGCACAACAAGGTGGACTAGGGGACAGGGATAGCCAGGAGTTGTCAGGCCAGGTAGTCCTGAGGCATGATCCTAGGGTCCTCCGGGAGGGGAGAGAGACAGATGGAAGAGTTAGAAGGAACATAGTTAAGTACACACAGGACACCAAGTAAGACAGGAGAATTACACCAGATAGGACAGACTGACCCTAGCACCCCAGCATATAGACTATTGCAGCATAAATACTGGAGACTGAGATGGGGGGTTGGGGGGGCCAACCAGGCAGAATATATTCTCACCCACTTAGCCAAAGCACAGTCCCCACACCACTAGAGGGATATCAACAGACCACCAACTTACTACCCTAAGACAAGGCTGAGTATAGCCAACAAAGAACTCCCCCACTACACGAAGCCAAGAAGGCAAAAAAACAGACAGGAGAATCACGTCAGTAACTCAACCCCAAAAAGCCTTGACCGACATAATGCACCCCTCTTATGGACGGCATGGGTGAGCTCCAGTAAGTCAGTCACTCAGCCCCTGTAATAGGGTCAGAGGCAGACAATCCCAGTAGAGAGAGGGGAGCCAGCCAGGCAAAGACCGCAAGGGCTGTTCGTTACTCCAGTGCCTTCGCACCCCTGGGATAGACTGGGATAGACTCAATCATAGGACCTCTGAAGAGATGAGTCTTCAGTAAAGACATAAAGGTCAAGACCGTGTCTGTGTCTCTCACGGGATAGGCAGACCGTTCCATATAAATATAGTTCTACAGGAGAAAGCCCTGCCTCCAGCTGTTTGCTTAGATATTCTAGGGACAATACTTAGGCCTACGTGTTGTGACGGTAGCGTACGCAGGGTTGGGCAGGTTACTTTCTAAATGTAATCCGTTACCGTTACTAGTTACCTGTACAAAATTGTAATCAGTAATGTGCATTTTGGATTACCCAAACCCAGTAATGTAATCTGATTACATTTAGATCACTTTCCTCTTAAATATGGAAATATGGAAGCATAGATTTGCCAAATTGTTTTACCTGAGCATTACCCCAATATCGAAGGACTTATTAGCCAGCCCTACTCTGTTGTTTATGATTTTGTTGCCATGGAGGACAAATAGAGCTCATTGATTCGAGTTGAAAAATACATGCTGCGCTCATGGAATGGCATGCTTTGAGCAAAAATGAATGCCACATGCTTAATTTGCTGTAGGCCTCTTGTTTACCTTGGTGACACTTTGATAATATGCAGCTGTTTAAAGGAAAATCCACAAATGAAACAATAACAAAACAGCCACCCTGTCTCTGTTTTGGTAGAAATCTAAGGGGGGGGTCCTGGAGAAATGTAACCAGTCTCAGATAAAATAGACATAGCTATGGATGCAAGGACTGACCATTCATGATATCAAAATTATTGTTTTATCCATGTTATGAGGCTATACAGTGTTTGTTAACATTTACAATGTTTACAAACATTGGAGAAAAACAACCTTATATGTTGGTTTCTCATAGAGTGTAACAGCTGAACTAAACTCATGAGGCATTTAGAAGTTATCTTCTTCAATAATCAATGGATATACATACAGTACCAGTCAAAAGTTTAGACACACCTACTCATTCAAGGGTTTTTCTTTGTTTGTACTATTTTCTACATTGTAGAATAATAGTGAAGACATCACAATTATGAAATAACACATATGGAATCACGTAGTAACCAAAAAAGTGTAAAATGTATTTTAGAATTTAGATTCTTCAAAGTAGCCACCCTTTGCCTTGATGACAGCTTTGCACACTTTTGTCATTCTCTCAACCAGCTTCATGAGGAATGCTTTTCCAACCTTCTTGAAGGAGTTCCTACATATGTTGAGCACTTGCTGGCTGCTTTTCCTTCACTCTGCGGTCCAACTCATCCCAAACCACCTCAATGGGAATGAGGTCAGGTGATTGTGGAGGCCAGGTCATCTGGTGCAGAACCATCACTCTTGTTATTGTTCAAATAGTCCTTACACAGCCTGGAGGTCAAGCAAATGATAGTCCCACTTAGGACTGTGGCGGTGACAAAATTTCATCAGCCCGTGAATTTCAAGCAAAGAACTGTCAGTCTCACGGTAATTGACCATTAATTAACATTAACAGAAACACATTTAGCATCTAATGTTTACATACCCTACATTACTCATCTCATATGTATATACTGTACTCTATACCACCTACTGCATCTTGCCATCTTTATGTAATACATGTATCACTAGCCACTTTAAACAATGCCACTTAATATAATGTTTACATACCCTACATTACTCATCTCATATGTATATACTGTACTCGATACCATCTACTGCATCTGGCCTATGCCGTTCTGTACCATCACTCATTCATATATCTTTATGTACATATTCTTCATCCCTTTACACGTGTGTGTATAAGGTAGCTGTTGTGAAATTGTTAGGTTAGATTACTCGTTGGTTATTACTGCAAAGCACAAGCATTTCGCTACACTCGCATTAACATCTGCTAACCATGTGTATGTGACAAATAAAATTTGATTTGATTTTGATTTTCTGGCTTCCACACATAGCCTCCAAGCCATTTTAGAAAGTCTAATAAATCCATGAAATATAGCCTGCACCTTCACGATAAATCCATTGTTTATTTTAGACAGGTCTAAAGAAAAGAAAATGTAGTCTATTTCAGAAGGAAAGAATAACATGCTCCTTATGTTAGGTCCCGATGTGGCTATGCTAAATGGCTTTTTTGGGGGGGGGGGGCTGAAAATAAATGTAGTCCTGCTTTGTTGCATTTCTCACAAGCCTCAATGTCATACTGATCACAATGTACATTTGTGCGCATGTAGATATAGTTGTCTTTGTTCGATAGAGCTATTAGACGTCTTTCAGCAAAGTTTCTAATGGCGGAATCGTTGAAAAATGTTCAAGGTGACACATTTTTTCCGCCTTCTCTGAAAGATTACAACTTGGTGTGGGGCGGTGCTTAGGGCTCTGGCCCTGTCTCTCTCCCAAGGCGACATTTTTTGAAAGGGAGACGGACACAACGCAGTTCCTCTCAGGAAAATGTGAATGATTTGACCAGACCACAGTCAAGTGATTCTTCTCATCAACACAATGTATTTTGATGTTCTCTTCGCTTGCTGCATGGTGACATTCAATGATTATGACAGTGGACGCATTTCAATCTCACAAATTGAGAGGCATGATGCAATATAAAGTTAGTGTCATGAACAGATGTAAATCAATATTATTGGCTATCCAGCAAGCTAGCTAGCTAAGTTTATTAACAGTGAGAGGAAACAGTAATACAACCATTTACTGTTGTACATCTCTGAAACTGATCATCTGGTTTTACTAGAAAATGTTTGCCTAAACATGGCTGTAGCTACTGTCGTGCCTCCTATCTAGGTACATGTGTACTGCCTGACCACTGTTCAAATGTTGAGGGCTACGACACATTTCAGCCTCGATATGGTTCTAAATGTAGAATAGATGATCATTTATATATTTTTATATTATTATTTTTCTTACAGACATTTCTGTGTTGTGTGGTGCCGGGGCTTCTTCCTGGAGTGGATTCTAGATGGAGAGAACACAATTTATTTGCCTGTGTGTGTCATTGGAGCAGAACTGGCTTGGATGAGATCTTTAAGGTCAGGGCCCTCAGCAAGGCTCACAAAATCCTTTTAGATCCAAGCCAGACCCTGTATGCTGACTTTTAACTACTCCCCTCTGGGTGCAGGTATAGGGCACCCCCCAGCAGGAAAAACAGAACTAGACAATCATTTGTGCAGGTGTGATATCCCTCCTAAACAGCTCAAGCTAAGGTTCCTATCGATCCAGTAAGGCCGACAGTCTACTCTCGTTTTATTGGTATGTAACTGATATGAATTTTATATTGTCAATTTGTTTTCTACTGTATTTAAACACACATATAAACGTGGACATGATACTGCAACTATCAGGTTTCCGGTAAGACCCAAGTGCAGACTGTGTTGAAGTAACAATGTTTATTACTACAACAGGGGCAGGCAAACGACAGGTCAAGGCAGGCAGGGATCGGTAAGCCAGAGTAGGGGCAAAGGCACCGGACGGCAGGCAGGCTCAGGGTCAGGGGCAGGCAGAGCGGTCAGGCAGGCGGGCTTAGAGTCAGGACAGGCAATGGTCAAAACCAGGAGGACGAGAAAAGAGAGACACGAGAAAAGCAGGAGCTGAGAAACTTGACAAACAGAGAAACAAACTGGTTGACTTGACAAACAAGACGAACTGGCCACAGACAAACACAGAACACAGGTATAAGTACCCATGGGATAATGGGGAAGATGGGCGACAGAGGGGGGAGACAAGCACAAGGACAGGTGAAACAGATCAGGGCGTGACAGCAACAAATGTCGCCATGGGGACAATAAAGTCCGTAAAGTAAAGAAAGTGTCCAGTAAACTGTATCCCTCTCTAGATGAATTGGACATTATGCTGGATTACAAGCAGTAAATGACTCAAGGCGAGCTGAATGGCAGTATGAACATGACAACACCCCTCTCAACATTTGCTGATAAGCAGATATCTGCACTTTACACCTCAGACACAACACAACAGCTGCTCCTAAGTAACACAGCTGTACAAGCATTCCCTGAACTTTACTACACTGATCATACTGTTTGTGTATTTGTAAATGGCAATTTCATTATGACATCCTCTCCCATCCTCTGCTGATCACCAGTTCTCTATACTTTACTACACATGAGACACAGTGGCAGCGTAGCCTAGTGGTTAGAGCGTTGGACTAGTGAACCGAAAGGTTGCAAGATCAAATCCCCAAGGTCAAATCCCCAAGCTGACAAGGTACAAATCTGTCATTCTACCCCTGAACAAGGCAGTTCAGTTAGCCTACTGTTCCTAGGCTGTCATTGAAAATAAGAATTTGTTCTTAAATGACTTGCCTAGTTAAATAAAGAAAAAATAAGCAAATCGCACTCTATTCATACTGTATCTTTTGTGTATGTTACTTTTACCATGTAGCGTTCTTGTTGAATACCCAGTTCTCTTTTTGAGTCAACATTGGTGTTTCATTTTTTTATTTAAATAGAGCCTTTATTTAACTAGGCAAGTCAAGAACAAATTCTTATATAAAATGACTGCACTGCCCTTGACATATATTTGGATATATCGGAATGTTTTAACGTCAGTTTGATGCTACTGAGCCCTGTACAGCTCGTATACAGTGCATTCAGAAAGTACTCAGATCCCTTGTCTTTTTCTACATTTTGTTACATTACAGCCTTGTTCTAAAATGTATAGAATCATTTTTTTGCTCATCAATCTACACACAATACCCCATCAGACATCTGAATTTGAGAATTTTGTCAAATGTATTTAAAAAAGAAAACTGAACTCAGTACTTTGTTGAAGCACCTTTGAAAGTGATTACAGCCTCGAGTCTTCTTGGTTATGACTCTACAAGCTTGGCACACCTGTATTTGGGGAGTTTCTCCCATTCACCTCTGCAGATCCTCTCAAGCCCACCAAGCCCCTTCTCCCCCGATTGCTCAGTTTGGCCAGGCGGCCAGCTGTAGGAAGAGTCTTGGTGGTTCCAAACTTGTTCCGTTTAAGAATGATGGAGGCCACTGTGTTCTTGGGGATCTTCAATGCTGCAGACATGTTTTGGTACCCTTCCCCAGATCTGTGCCTCGACACAATCCTGTCTCGGAGCTCTACGGACAATTCCATTGACCTCATGGCTTGGTGCTCTGACATGCACTGTCAACGGTTGGACCTTATATCGACAGATGTGTCTAATCAATTGAATTTACCACAGGTGGACTCCAATCAAGTTGTAGAAACATCTCAAGGATGATCAATGGAAACAGGAGCTCAAGCTCAAGTCTCATAGCAAAGGGTCTGAATACTTATTTATATAAGGTATTTATGTTTGTTTTAATACATTTGCAAAAATGTTTAAAAAACAGTATTGTATGTAGATTGATGAGGGGAAGAGAAGTGCTCTGAATACTTTCCAAATGCACTGTACAAATATTCTGTAAATCCATACAGGCAGAACATTTTTGCAGATTGATAGAAAATATCCATATTTATTTTATGGTGGTTCTACACCACAAGCCTGAGCCAGGTGAAACTAATTCCTAGTTTCACTTTTATTTCCATAAAAAAATATCAGAAACCAATACAATACTTTCAGCTGTAGATTGCATACTTATAGTTCTGCATGGATCATCTTAGATATATTATTCTACTAGGCCAGGCAGAACTAGAAGTATAGAACCTACAGAATAAAGGAGAAAATATCCTGTGGAATTCTGGTACTGTAGTGGTAAGAAAATGGCATTAGAAATGGCATCCCCTAGTAAGGAAATGGCATTAGACGGTTAGTTCTGTGAATCAGACAATTAATAGAGATATCTGTAACATCAAAACATGTCATTACAGTTTGTAAAAAACAGTAGTTGTTCAAAGTCAGACCTTTCTCTGTACAAAAAAACAGTAAGACATTTTGAATACAAAGGAATAACATGGCATTATTTGATACTTCTACAGACAGTGAGTCACTTGGCCGTGTCTTGCTATATAAAGCAGGCAGACAGGTTTCAAGGCATTCAGCTACTATTCGACTGAACGTTAGAATGGGCAAAACGAGAGAGCTAAGTGACTTTGTTATGATCGTCAGTGTCAGGCGCGCCGGTTCTCGTATCTCAGAAACGGCTGGCCTTCTTGGCTTTCACGGACGACAGTCTCTTTGGTTTACCAAGAATGGTGCGACAAACAAAACACATCCAGTTAGCGGAAGTCCTGTGGGTGAAAACAGCTTGTTGATGAGAGGTCGAAGTAGAATTTGCACGAATCGTACAAGCTAAGAGGTGGGCCACAAACAGACAAACAACGATGCAGTACAACAGTGGTGTGCAGAACATCATCTTGGAAATGACAACTTGTCGGTCTCTGTCACGGATGGGCTATTGCAGTGGCCGACCACACCGGGATCCACTCCTATCAACTATAAACGAGAAGAAGAGGCTCCAGTAGGCATGCGATCACCAACACTGGCCAATTGAGGAGTGGAAAAACATCACCTGGTCCTATGAATCTCGGTTCCTGAGTCAGGATTTGGCCTAAGCAGCATGAGTCCATGACCCCACCCGGCCTGGTGTCTACTGTACAGGCTGGTGGCGGTGGTGTAATGGTGTGGGCAATGTTTTACCGGCACATGTTAGTTCACTTGATACCAACTGAGCAATGTTTCCACGCCCCCAATATTAGCAGGTTGTTCTGGAGCCAAAGGGGGTTCCGACCTGGTGCTAGATGGGTGTACCGAATAAACTATTCACTGAGTGTATAAACAAACAATGTCAGTTACAGGGCCCCTGCAACATTGCAACATATCACTGCCAGAGTAGGTATTCAGGCAATTCGCTCTAGTTTTGACAGGGTAATGGAGTGACGTCAAACTAAGGTGTGCCTGTCTGTTAGACATACTAGCTTAGTGTGTTTTGATACAGTGGTACAGCAGAGTAAACAGAGTTGTAGGGAAGAGGAGGGAGAAGGCTTTATTGTAACTGCTGAATGGCAGTGGTATCTAATGGCACTTGCTGGGTGGGTTGGTGGGCTGGGGAAGATGAGACTCTTCGAGGAACTCTTCTAGCAAATGTCCTGTCTCAATGTCAACAGTGACGATGCGACACCGGGAAGCCATATCTCAGACTGGTCATTTTTGGCGTTACTTTTGGATACCGTAATAAAGTTTGGTTTCCCCCATTATCCTCTGCTCTCTGCGCTTGACCCACCACTCCTGGCTGTGTGACATAATGACTTTCAGAAAGTCTTTGTTTCTGGACATTTTGAGCCTGTAATCAAACACACAAATGCTGATGCTCCAGATACTCAACTAGTCTGAAGAAGGCCCGTTTTTATTGCTTCTTCAATCAGGACAACAGTTTTCAGCTGTGCTAACATAATTGCAAAAGGGCTTTCTAATGATCAATTAGCCTTTTAAAATGATAAACTTGGATTAGCTAACACAGCGTGCCATTGGAACACAGGAGTGATGGTTGCTGATAATGGGCCTCTGCACGCCTATGTAGATATTCCATAGAAAACCTGCTGTTTCCAGCTCCAATAGTCATTGACAACATTAAAAATGTCTACACTGTATTTCTGATCAATTTGATGTTATTTTAAATGGACAAAAAAAATGTTATTTTCTTTCAAAAACAAGGACATTTCTAAGTGACCCCAAACTTTTGATTGGTTGTGTAAACTTTGGGTTTATTTAAGCAGGGCTCTGTGGAAGAACTCTAGATAATAAAGAAAAAGAGGGAAGACTAAATGATATGATTACATGTCTGGAACATACTCTGTCTGGTCGTTAGGCTACATCTAACCACTTGTGAACCTCATCACACAAACACATACAAACGCTTCCCAAATTCATGTTTATGCCATGTTTACTCTATGTTGAGCTAGCTTAGCCATCAGTTTGTAAATATTTTGCAGACTTACCATCAACAGAGCTGGAGATGAAAGCACATGCTGGTGGAATCAGATTCTGTACCACCTGGACCCAAACACACAACAATGCACAATTTAACCACCCCGCTAATTTTCTCGATCTTGGATAGCAGTGGCTGCTTAATCACACCTAACAAGGCCATTTCAACATAAATATTGTCAACTTGCTGTTAGCCAGCTGACGTAACTCACTCACTTTTCTACATCGCCTTGGTCCGTACAATTGACCTTATTTTTGCACCCCAAAAACGTAATACTCCCAGATCAACTGTAATATCAATGTAAAGCACAATTTCTCCCCTTTCCAACAAAATTAATGACGAGACCTTCATGATGTCCATCTCTGCATAATTCAAGAAGGCAATGAGCTTCGTCGGGTCTTTTTAAACATGTTGGGTGGGGAGCGAAGCGAAGGCTACGAAGTGATCTGGAAAGGGGGAAATGTGTTGTGTGAAGAAACAGGTGCTTTCACCCGATTTGTCCAACTAATTAACTTTAAAATGTAAATAAAACAAAGAGTTTATGTAATGTCTCATCACATAACTGTTTGAAGGTTTGTGTTGAATTTGAAGAGTGATTTAAGGGCTGCGCTAACGTTAGCCTCACAAGTCAACTGCAGCTGTTGCGGCTTTTGAGTGTCATGACGGCTCGCAGTAATGACGTGTAAAAAAATGCAATTGGCACCCTAGTCATGAAATATTAGTTTAATATTAGCAATAATTATATTAATTTAGACCTAAATCATGAATAATTACGTTTTCTTGCAAGTGTACAGTGCCTTGCGAAAGTATTCGGCCCCCTTGAACGTTGCGACCTTTTGCCACATTTCAGGCTTCAAACATAAAGATATAAAACTGTATTTGTGGGACACAATCATGAAGTGGAACGACATTTATTGGATATCTCAAACTTTTTTAACAAATCAAAAACTGAAAAATTGGGCGTGCAAAATTATTCAGCCCCCTTAAGTTAATACTTTAAGTACAGCTGTAAGTCGCTTGGGGTATGTCTCTATCAGTTTTGCACATCGAGAGACTGACATTTTTTTCCCATTCCGCCTTGCAAAACAGCTCGAGCTCAGTGAGGTTGGATGGAGAGCATTTGTGAACAGCAGTTTTCAGTTCTTTCCACAGATTCTCGATTGGATTCAGGTCTGGACTTTGACTTGGCCAATCTAACACCTGGATATGTTTATTTTTGAACCATTCCATTGTAGATTTTGCTTTATGTTTTGGATCATTGTCTTGTTGGAAGACAAATCTCCGTCCCAGTCTCAGGTCTTTTGCAGACTCCATCAGGTTTTCTTCCAGAATGGTCCTGTATTTGGCTCCATCCATCTTCCCATCAATTTTAACCATCTTCCCTGTCCCTGCTGAAGAAAAGCAGGCCCAAACCATGATGCTGCCACCACCATGTTTGACAGTGGGGATGGTGTGTTCAGGGTGATGAGCTGTGTTGCTTTTACGCCAAACATAATGTTTTGCATTGTTGCCAAAAGGTTCAATTTTGGTTTCATCTGACCAGAGCACCTTCTTCCACATGTTTGGTGTGTCTCCCAGGTGGCTTGTGGCAAACTTTAAACAACACTTTTTATGGATATCTTTAAGAAATGGCTTTCTTCTTGCCACTCTTCCATAAAGGCCAGATTTGTGCAATATACGACTGATTGTTGTCCTATGGACAGAGTCTCCCACCTCAGCTGTAGATCTCTGCAGTTCATCCAGAGTGATCATGGGCCTCTTGGCTGCATCTCTGATCAGTCTTCTCCTTGTATGAGCTGAAAGTTTAGAGGGACGGCCAGGTCTTGGTAGATTTGCAGTGGTCTGATACTCCTTCTATTTCAATATTATTGCTTGCACAGTGCTCCTTGGGATGTTTAAAGCTTGGGAAATCTTTTTGTATCCAAATCCGGCTTTAAACTTCTTCACAACAGTATCTCGGACCTGCCTGGTGTGTTCCTTGTTCTTCATGATGCTCTCTGCGCTTTTAACGGACCTCTGAGACTATCACAGTGCAGGTGCATTTATACGGAGACTTGATTACACACAGGTGGATTGTATTTATCATCATTAGTCATTTAGGTCAACATTGGATCATTCAGAGATCCTCACTGAACTTCTGGAGAGAGTTTGCTGCACTGAAAGTACAGGGGCTGAATAATTTTGCACGCCCAATTGTTAAAAAAGTTTGAAATATCCAATAAATGTCGTTCCACTTCATGATTGTGTCCCACTTGTTGTTGATTATTCACAAAAAAAATACAGTTTTATGTCTTTATGTTTGAAGCCTGAAATGTGGCAAAAGGTTGCAAAGTTCAAGGGGGCTGAATACTTTCGCAAGGCACTGTATATGGTTAAGCATGATTTTAATCTGCGAGAGAAGGGCTAACCCTTGTGGAAAGAGGCTGTATGGCACAAAAAGAGTGGCAAATGAGTGGCAAATGACACGTCACAATGTAAGGTACAGCGTCAGAGGGGTCCGTTTTTTCATCTTTTCTCCAATACTGTTAGTCCATTACATTATTGTCAATCAACGCTGAGTCGAAATGTAGTTCACACCCAGGATTTTGATGCCAACACAATCACTACAGTCCCATTCGTTTTCATTGCAGCCTCGTTTGAATGTCGCGGGTACGCACATTTTTACGGAATGGGGTGAGTTTATGTTAGCTAGCTTTAGTCAGCAGCAATATTGCTAGCCAGCTGAGAACGAACCAATAAGCCATAGACAATTTATACACATTCATCATTACTACCAACACACAAACAGAGGTTGAGTTATCTAATAGCCTGATAATGCTTTCAGAGTTAGGTAGCTAGCAAGATTAGGTTACCTCTAATCAAGCTCCTCTCGTGAGCTGATGTTGGTTGATTGGAAGTCTTCCATTTTGTTTTGAAGAAAAAAACCAATGGTAACCTAATTGCATCACTTCTCAGCTGGCATCGTTTGAATTTCCCATCAGTTCCGACTGAAAATCCCTCTGATAATCTTCTGGACGTAATGTTAGTCCAAGTTGGTGGGCACACCCCATCTAGCTTGTCTCGCGGTATCGGACATTCGCTATGAAAGCCGTACCTTGTGGTTCACTATGAGCAGACCGAATAGACAGGAAGTGGAAACTTCCTGAGTCTACGAGAGAAATAAAAATGTATTTGTTCTAGCTTTCGGTTAATATAGTAATGATTATATATAGTGGCAGAGCTACAGTGGAATTTCACTTTAAAGCCTAGCTCTTCTGAAAGACTTTAAACACCAATTACCGAAGCAAAGACTTAGTTATTTAGTTGATAAGGAGGGTAGTCTCAAAATCAAAGTGTGAACTAAACTTGTCTAGAGTCCTTTTTTTGGCCATCGCTTTTCACACACGAACAAGCTATTTTCTGCCTTCTTATGATTAGTGTCTAGAAATGTAACACGTTTTAGAGTGTTTCATCATCCGTCCATACTTTGGCTTTGATGTGTGATCCTAGATGATATAGCTATTCCACTAAAGATCATTAAAATGTTTGAATGATCTCTGTGTTGGGTCACAGACTGAGTGACATGGGGAACACTTTATCTTGACACATTTTAGTGGTATAGCCTCGCATCAAGTTATCAGCTGGTGTGAAAGGCTCATTAAACGAGTATGGGAACGGTTCACAGGCTTTTAAGTTTCTCTTTTCGCTGCTCTGTGTGTATTTTTGAAGGACTCCAAATGGGCTCCAGTCAATTCAGGTGTACTCTGTACTCTCCTACAAAGGCTAGATCCACTGAGGGTTAAAAGAAGAGAGAATATGTTTTTTAACTGCCTGACTTCATTTTTGCATATTGGATGCAAGTCTGAGATATAACACTCAAGTAAGCATATTATTATAGGAGTAAAGCATAGGATTTTTGCATAATCATTGCTTTGGTTAAAGATAAAACTATTTTAATCGCACTTGCAAATGGATGTGTGTGCATGGTGTTTATGTTTGTGCATGTACTTACTTGCAAGGTGGATGTGTGTACTTGACTACACTGTATGTCTAGCTAGCTCTATGACTTTGAGTACTAAGTCCTTGTCCATCCAGTCACACAATAAGGCGGGCTGAAGCTAGATGTCAATAACTTGAGACAGAGACACCGTCCATCTAGCCATCATTCACAAGGACCTAATGGCCCGCCTGAGGCAGCCAGCCATGTTGGACTGTGTGTTTGATGTGTGCATCCCACAGGATACCCTTTTGATGTTCAAATATCAGTTGGCACCGCCGTGTCAGGGCTCACAAATGGCTTTTTCTAATCCACTTGTTGTGGGGGAGTTGTTTCTTTCAACCCCCTTTTTTGAAGCCCAGGCCAAAAATGTACTTAGACACAAACATCCCTTAGACGCCTGACTGTCTCTCACCCCAACCCCTCTCCCCACTGTCATTGTGTGATTTGACTAGCTAATACATTTCCGTAGTGGAGAGAAAGAGAGAGGGAAAGAGAGGAGAGCGAGGGCATCAGGAAATCTCAAATAATGAGATGTCAAGCAGGGCGGACCATAATTGTTAATTACATTTATCCCAGTGCTTTTGGAAAGCAGCCACAGTGCTTTCAGGAATATGAAGTGGTGTCATCAACATGCTCCAGGTTCAACCTTTAAATGGGCCAGGGGAGCGTTCTCTCTGCTCAGTCCTGAAACTCCATATCGGACCATCTTCCAATCTCCCTACCTGACGGAAGAATGTGGGCGCATAACAGAACACAGCTCACAGACACATGTCAATGCTAAACGTCTGGACAGGACAGATATGTTCTCCAGGTATTAAAGCAGAGTGAAACACGGACTCAGTCAACACGTCCACAGACATGAAAATGTGCTGTCAGTATGCAGTGACATGGACTAATAAGTACCTCCATTAAAAGAATGACTTTGAGTTGGTTTAATGTATATTGAAAGGGTTTGTGTCGGTTAGGAAATCTGTTCTAGAATGTTTGTCTTGGCCAGAGGCGTTTACTTACTCCGTCTCTCGCTAATTGACAGTTTAGATGTGATAAATTACCCTTTTTTTCATTTTTTTCTCCTGGCCCTGAAAAATCCCACTAGGCACCGCTCATAAAATGTTCCATAAACAAAGTCTATAGATACAGGTAGAGATAAAGGTCCAACGCAACATCTGTCCACAATAAATGTGAATCGTACTTTGACTCTCCCACCCACTCACAGCATGGTTTGATTTTTCAACAACAAAAAAATTGCTGTTTCTTCAGTGGTTCAGGGCGTCCACAGACTAACTAAACCCAGTGACACGGCCTCTTAGAGGAGCTTTAAAGTGCAAACTGTGTCATTCAAAGTGCAACCTGTGAAATATGCACATGCTCTTCGCAAACATTTATAATTCAAGAATGTGAAAAAGGCCTCATAACTTCCCCAGCAGCCTCAATCAGGGCTTAATTAAGTCATCGGGAGCACATGCAAATGTACCAATTTGACAAAGCGCTCAAATTTTCAGGTATTCGACATGAGAGACCATTGCTGAGGCTAGAAGAACATTTCTCTAGACAACATCTGGGAGACACCCCCAGTAAGTACATTGAAGTGAACATTGAGACATTTAACACATATCATACTCATTGGCCCTGTGCTTCTCACATACGTATATTCCTCACTTGATCGAGACAACATATTTAACGGGAGAGGGAGCAAAGCATGTGTTCTTCATGTTTTTCTGACTTTTCGAAGTGGCACTGAAAGCCTAAAACAGGCAAAAACAGATGAAGTTATTCGTTATGAGTTTCCCAATGTTAGTCACCAGTAATGTATTAATGTGTCTTAAAGCCCCTTGAAATCCTAAACCACTTAACCGTCTTTCTGTGGAGTAAAGAGAGACAAACATTCTGCTTATTTTGTTCACAATGCTTACAGAAAGAAGGCTATTTTAAAAGCACATTGCAATGATCTTTTTGTATGTCCTTGATTAGATTTTTCAAGAAAATTATGTTGTTATGTTACGAAAAGGACACTCCTCATGAAATATGTAGTTGTGCAAAGCAGTTTCACCTTGGTTTTAATGAAAATACAATTGACCTCACAGACACAAATTGATTTTTAAACAAATGATTGTTAGGCCTACAGGATTGTAATTGCAGAAATAGATGGCCATAATTGAAAAGCAATTAACATTATGTTTAGAACAATGGTTGGTGGTAGTTAAGTTTTATCCAAAGAGTTGCGGAGACTTTTTTCATAATCTTTCTACATCACCATCAATATTATGCCTTTTGCTCATTGTTTAAAGTTTATAGTAATTCTGATGTGTATAACATCTGTCATTTTAACACCTCAACATATCCTACTATTACTTTGTCCCCAATGCATGTTTTATTAATCAACCTGTTCTCAAGTGGACTGTTGGGACAACTTTTGATTTGAACACACACACACACACACACACACACACACACACACAAACACACACACACACACACACACACACACACACACACACACACACACACACACACACACACACACACACACAGACACACACACACACACACACACACACACACACACACACACACACACACACACACACACACACACACACACACACACACACACACAGCTCCCCACCAATCCTACTTGCCACCCCAAACCATCTGTCAGACAATGTTAATTAGTTTTATGGAGTTCTTGGCAGACCGAGTATGACTGCACGATAATTACCCTTTTATTGTTTTCTATTCTATTGTTAATGTTGTTGTTGTTGTTTTGTGCCTTGTCCTAATTAAAAGTTCAGAGTGTCTAGGAATTAGTTCAGGCTGCCCTTTTTGTGCTTCTGAATCACTGCTTATTCTGCAAAGGCAATGTGAGGATGGAGGGAGAATGTGTGAATGAAGTGGGTGTGTGTGAGTGAAGATACAGTAGCCAGAGTTGAAAGTAGATTTATCTCGGTAATAGTGTCACCAACGCAGGGATGTTATGGTGTCAGTAATAAAGGTCATTTTGTGTCGTCAAGATCAGGGAAGGAAAAGGGGGTCAAACAGTGCATTCGGAAAGTATTCAGACCCCTTGACGTTTTCCACATATTGCTACGGTACAGCCTTATTCTAAAATTAATGAAATCTAATTTCCCCCTCATCAATCTAAACACAATACCCCATAGTTACAAAGCAAAAACAGGTTATTAGACTTTTTTGCCAGTGTATTAAACATTTTAAAATCTGGACTCCCGAGTAGCGCTGTGGTCCAAGACACTGCAATGTGCCACTAGAGATTCTGGGTTTGAGTCTAGGCTCTGTCACTTGTCCCATTGTGCACTAGCTACTCCTTTGGTGGGCCGGGCGAAAAGCAGACTGACACGGTCGCCAGGTGTACGGTGTTTTCTCCGACAAATTGGTGCAGCTGGCTTCCGGGTTAAGTGGGCATTGTGTCAAGAAGCAGCGCGGCTTGGTTGGGTTGTGTTTCAGAGGATGCACGGCTCTCGACCTTTGCCTCTCCCGAGTCTGTACAGGAGTTGCAGCGATGAGCCAAGACAGTAACTACCTATTGGATACCACAAAATTGGTTAGAAAAAGGGTTATACATAAAAAAATTGATATATAATAATACTATGAAATAATAATACATTTCCATAAGTATTCAGACCCTTTACTCACTACTTTGTTGAAGCACCTTAGCCAGTGAATAAAGCCTAGTCTTCTTTGGGATGATGCTACAAGCTTGGCACATCTGCATTTGGGGAGTTTCTCCCATTCTTCTCTGTAGATCTTCTCAAGCTCTGTCAGGTTGGATGATGAGCGTTGCTGCACAGCTATTTTCATGTCTCTCCAGAGATGTTCGATCAGGTTCAGGTCCGGGCTCCGGCTGGGCCACTCAAGGACATTCAGAGACTTGTCCCGAAGTCACTCCTGCGTTGTTTTGGCTGTGTACTTAGGGTAGTTGTCCTGTTGGATGGTTAACTTTCGCTCTGGAGCAGGTTTTCATCACGGTTCTCTCTGTACTTTGGTCTGTTCATCTATCCCTCGATGCTGACTAGTCTCCCAGTCCCTGCTCCTGAAAAACATCCCCACAGTGTAATGCTGCCACCACCATGCTTCTCCGTAAGGATGGTGCCAGGTTTCCTCCAAACGTGATGCTTGTGTTAAATCTTGGTTTCATCAGACCAGAGAATCTTGTTTCTCATGGTCTGAGAGTCTTTAGGTGCCATTTGACAAACTCCAAGTGGGCTGTCATGTGCCTTTTCATGAGGAGTGGCTTCCATCTGGCCACTGCCATAAAGGCCTGATTGGTGAAGTGCTGTAGAGATGGTTGTCCTTCTGGAAGTTTGTCCCATCTCCACAGAGGAACTCTGTCAGAGTGACCATTGGGTTCTTTGTCACTTCCCTGACCAAGGCCCTTCTAGGTTCTAGGTGGTTCCAAACTTCTTCCATTTAAGAATGATGGAGGCCACTGTGTTCTTGGGGACCATAAATGCTGCAGAAAGGTTTTGGAACCCTCCCCCAAATCTGTTCCTCGACACAATCCTGTCTCAGAGCTCTACGGACAATTCCTTTGACTTCATGGCTTGGATTTTGCTCTGACATGCACTGTCAACTGTGGGAGATTATATAAACAGGTGTGTGCCTTTCCCAATCATGTCCAATCAATTGAATTTCCCACATGGACTGCAATCAAATTGTAGAAACATTTCAAGGATGATCCATGGATACAGGATGCACCTAAGATACATTTTGAGTCTCATAGCAAAATATATATTTATATTTGGTAGTTTTTTTTATAAATGTGCAAACAAATCTAAAAAGCTGTTTTCATTTTGTTGTTATGGTTTATTGTGTGTAGATTGATGATGACAAAATATAATTGAACTCATTTTAGAATAAGGCTGTAACGTAACAAAATGTGTAAAAATGGAAGAGGTCTGAATACTTTCTGAATGCTCTGTATAGGGAGAGCAGAGATGGGTTGCACTTCAGTAGGTTGTCATGGTCCAAAAAATTGGAAGATACTATGAATAGATTTTACACTAAAATCTGTGTCCTCGTTATAAGAGATTACCCATTCTCACAGTAATAGATATCAAAATGCAAAACATCTATTTTTAATGAATTGAAACATAAAAAAGGCTGTACAACAAGGGTATTGACTTTCGGGTGACTACTAATGGGGTTTGTTCTGAAAGTCACTCTAAACTATAACGAGTGGTGCTGTAACAGTAGCTAATGTTTTCTCTCTGAGGGGATGGCTGGCTACTGTTTGAACCACAAAGGTCACTCCCTGGGACTCGTCTGTTGGACAAACCCACCAATAATGCCTTAGAAATTCACACCATGCCTGTCTCACTCCACACTCCTCCCATTTCTGTGGCATTCCTCTCTTTCTTCTTTCTCCCTGGGGTACAATACAAGTCAATATTTTCACTGCATCTCTCCCCGCTCTCCATGCTTTTAATGGGCTTGAAGTTGACAGGTGGTCAGATCTGGCCGTCTCCCGAATAAGACATGTTGTCTTAGAGGTCCCTGGAGCCAGAGATTGGACATCGGCACGGCACAATCCACTTATACGCAACCCACTAAGCCCTTACATTTAACAGCACACATTAACCTGAGCTAAAACCTCCCTGAGACTTAAGAAAATGAAAAAAAGATTACGACCAGGCAAAGGAAATACGCAGCCCATCTGGCATCGCTGTATTTTATGTGCTGAATTTAAAAAAAGATCAAAAAAATAAACATTTGCATTTTTCTCCATATATTGACCGATTCACACACTAGAACGTTCAATCTATAGATTTCTAGATTTATCTACTCATCGTTTGAAACTCCAGTATTATCAACTAAATGCAAGTTGATGCTGCTTCACTAATGAGTTCACATATTTGACTTTCACCATCAGTTTAGTGGTGTGGAAATGCTTCCCAGAACGCCACAGAACTCCCATTGTGTATGCTACGTCATCTGCCTCATGATTCCATTTACATTTAGGTGAAGTGCATCTCTGCTTGGGGTTGGAAGGTTCACATCCAAGTAATTACCTAGATACAGTACCTGGCTATACATCAGACTCAACAAGTACTTTAGTAATGTGTCCTTAGTAATGTGTCCTTTCAGTCCAGTTTATTTAGATAGAAATTATAGCAAGTTATTATTATTTTAGATAATATTTTATTGGGATTTTGGTTTTGGGTTTTGTGGTTTGTGGTTTTGGTCATGACACAGGTTTTCAACTCCAGTATAAAATAATTGTAAAATTGCAGCCTCTTCGTGAACCTTGTATGTTCTAAAATAACATGTTATCTTTATGTCAATAGACAGACATCCGCAGATTATAGTTAATGAGTATGATTTTGTGGAGAGAGAAGATAATGATGAGAGACAACACAACAGTTCCTAGGGCTGAACTTATCACCAGCAGTGCAAAAAGTCCCCTTTTTCCTTGTTTGGTGTGTGGTAAACAGTATGGATGAACGGTGGGGGGTAAGATGAGTTGGGGGTGAGTGGCCATGTGCCAGTTTTCCAAGTCCCAGCTCAGCTGTAGCCTGCCTATTTTGGCACGCTCACACTCCAAGAGATATGGACACAGCAAGCTATGGAAATCTGAGAAACGGATTTATCTCTGTCTGTGATTCTGGTGTGACACTGTGCTCCTGACTTGGAAGCTAGTAACTCAACTGGTTTATTTCTGACAACTACAGTATGGTATTCACATTGATAATGTATGGTGTAAATAATGTGTAAACACTGTTGAATCAACCAATGAGTGGCTATAATATTCCACCCTTCAACAAGTAGACTTGCCTTCCTTCCTGCCGGGGGGCGGCAGGGTAGCCTATTGGTTAGAGCGTTGGACTAGTAACTGGAAGGTTGTGAGTTCAAACCCCCGAGCTGACAAGGTACAAATCTGTCGTTTTGCCCCTGAACAGGCAGTTAACCCACTATTCCCAGGCCGTCATTGAAAATAAGAATGTGTTCTTAACTGACTTGCCTGGTTAAATAAAGGTCAAATAAATAAATAAAAAGACTAGGAAGTAGTATCATAGAGTTACCATGTTTTTCTGAAAAATATCCATTTGTCCTTGCAAAGGGTGCGTGTTGGTGGCAGGGAAGTCAGGCGAAGGAGAATAAAACTTGGTATAAACAGAGTTGTTTAATCAGTGCTTCACAAAACTCCATAACCAAAATTACAAAATAATTAAAAAAATGGTACAAAACCCGTCGTGCACCAACAAATAATACACAAACATACAATCAAACAATCTCCGACCAGGACACGAGGGGAAACAGAGAGTTAAATACACAACATGTAATTGATGGGATTGGAACCAGGTTTGAAGGAAGATAAGATAAAAACCAATGTAGAATGAAAAATGGATCAGTGATGGCAAGAAGGTCGGTGACGTCGACCGCCGAACACCGGCCGAACAAGGAGAGGGACCGACTTCGGCGGAAGTCGTGACAGTCCTCTATTAAGTCTTCTAGTAATTCAGCATTCCTGGTGATCATCTGTCAGTTTTAATCCATTCTGAAAACTCAGAAAGCTGTAGTAATCATGTAGCCTCTTTGAAACCAGTGATCTCACCATTATGGCCATTAAAATCATCTGGTTTGCCATGCTGTTTGTTCACACAACTAGTGATGACCAAACACTTACAGTACTTACACATACACTGGACTCATTGTCATCAATGTCTAGATTAGCTTTATAAGCTTCCGGGTTAGAGTCCCGCTCCTTGAAAGTGGCAGCTCTACCCTTTAGCTCAGTGCGAATGTTGCCTGTAATCCATGGCTTCTGGTTGGGGTATGTACGTACAGTCACTGTTGGGACAACGTCCTCAATGCACATTATTGATAAAGCCAATGACTGAAGTGGTATACTCCTCAGTGCCAGGGGAAGAATCCCGGAACATATTCCTGTCTGTGCTAGCAAAACAGTTCTGTAGTTTAGCATCTGCTTCATCTGACCACTTTTTTATAGACCGATTCACTGGTGCTTCCTTCTTAAATGTTTCTTGTAAGCAGGAATCAGGAGGATAAAATTATGGTCAGATTTGCCAAAAGGAGGGCGATGGAGAGCTTTGTATGCGTCTCTGTGTGTGGAGTAAAGGTGGTCTAGAATAGTTTTCTGTCTGGTTGCACAATTAACATGCTGATAGAAATGAGGTAAAACTGATTTCAGTTTCCCTGCATTAAAGTCCCCGGCCACTAAGAGTGCCACATCTGGTTGAGCGTTTTCCTGTTTGCTTATGGCAGTATACAGCTCATTGAGCGAGACTTTAGTACCAGCATCGGTCTGTGGTGGTATGTAGACAGCTACGAGCAATACAGATGAAAACTCTCTAGGTAGATAGTGTGGTCTACAGCTTATCTACCTCAGGCATGAAAAATCTTGAGATTTCCTTAAATACCATGCACCAGCTGTTGTTCATCATAAATGCATAGGCCCCCAGCTCGTGTCTTACCAGAGTCTGCTGTTCTATCCTGCCGATAGAGTGTATAACCCACCAGCTGTATGTTCTTAATATCGTCGTTCAGCCACGACTGGGTGTAACATTAGATATTACAGTTTTTAATGTCCCGTTGGTAGGATATACGTGATTTCAGTTCATCTCATTTTTTAGCTAGCAGGAAGGAAGGCAAAGGCAGATTAGCAACTTGCCGCCTGATCCTCCCAAGGCACCCTGATCTTTTTCAGCAAAATCTCTGTTTCCTTCTCCAACTAATGACTGGGCTTCAGGGTCCCCTCCGGCAGCCATCACCTCCGGCAGCCATCCCCTCCGGTGCCATCTTCACTCCAAATTCTTGAGTTTAGGCATTAACTCTGAATGGATAAGGTAAGGGTTAAGGTTTGGGATAGGCTTAAAACCAAAATATCAAAAAATATCTTTGGATTCGAACTTGCAACCTTGAAGGTAACAGCGCTCATTGTTGCCCAAATTGGCTGACTTCTTCAGACGTGGATGGACGTCGAATACGGACTTGTATCACGGGTGACCTGGCTGATCTTTCACATTGAAAATATAGGCTATATCTTTCATATTCAATTTTGTCGTTCTTTTCTAGCCATATTCTGACATACTATAGATGCCACTGTACCTCACTTTCGAGGCAACTACAGGGAAAATCGAACGAGAACTCTCTATTGGTCCAAAAATCCACCTCTTAAGCGTCCACCAGCACCAGCTAATGATCGGAGCTCCTGTCAGACAGAGAGAGAAGAAAGGGTACGACTTCTTTACCACATCCTCATTATTTAATGCAGAGAAAGTGATCATTCCCACATAGAGGAGAGATCCGGTGAGGAGCCGGACAGTTACGCCTGTGTCGCTGTACCGCTTCTCTCTAATAAGGCCTGTCGCCGGCGATTAGGGATTGTTGACAGGGCCACTTGTTGTGACTGGCACCAGCCTCCCTACACAATCACGGCTTCCTCCCATTCATCACATCATGGTCCACAGAGCACACAGCAGCATCCTATTGTGTATATGTGCAAATGCCTGAATGCACACGCACACATGTACGCAGACATACCCACACACATGCACACAGACACACAAACACACATGGAGGCAAGCATGCATACAAACAGACACACACACACACTAAACACACACTACACACTACACACACACTCATGTTGACAAATATCAGATGGTGAAATTAACGGTCATTCACGGGTCATGGAGGAGATGTCTCTCTCTCTTCCTGCTTACTGTCTCCACCCACGCTTTCCCCACACAAAGCCCTGCCTCCTGCAGCAGTACATGCTAGCCTGCCACTATCGGGAGCTAAATCTCTCATTACATTCTCATTCATAGCAAGGCCCGTGTACTCTGTATTCTGATCCAGACTGGAACCAAACTAATTACTGTGTCATCGCTGTTCTCTGGGTTTTGTGGCCCCTGGATTTTCTGTGATTAGTTTCTTCCAAGTCATTTATAAAACGGTTCATGGGGTGCAAACTATTTGGTGTCTGAATTAGTCGACAGCCCCTGTTCTTTATTTGCTAAAGGAGGGGGAGACCTTGGGCTAATTGTAAAGGGATAGCTGCTGTCTCATATTATTCCTTATCTTTTCAAAATGGAGACTCAAAATTGAGACTAATTCCATTACTTTTTAGAGTGCATGGGCCCTGGTGTGACAGCCAACTCTTCACCCCATTCTTCCTGTTCCCTATGGAGGTACTGTACGGCCTAAGTCACACCCTGGTATATCTTGCTGACCTCTGACCTGAGCTGCTAACACAGGCATGTGTACTGTAGCTATTTATTGCCCATATGATCATGAGATAATTAATTATCCTGTAAGTCAAGGTCAACTAATGGGAAGTCTGGGGGAATTATACTACAAGTACCCTCTTGGCACCACAGATGGCAAAACAACTAAATATAAATGATTGTGGTATTATTATTCTTAGCTAATGAATAATCACATCCTCTGTAAAAAACAAACATAAAAACCACAGAGGCACGTTATTTGACAGTATTTTTGTTGAAACCTGAGATATGTTTGTAAACTTCTGTATTCAGCTACTGTATGTGTTAGTACAGCAAACCAAACACTCGTGCTCATCTTCCCCGAGGCTGTTTTTTCACACCAGCTTATTCCACAATGGCCTATCTTTAATTGAGCTGTTAATTGGACAATGAACTACAGTTGACCTCCAGCGCTTTGTTGCTGTCATTTGTAGCGATCCTCTGAGAATGGAGTAATAGATGTGATACGAAGAGAAGCGGCACACTCCGAATGACTCTCTGAATTAGTCCCCTATTGAACTGCCCTGATAGACAAGACCTTGGATTTCAAACCATTCCCCACAAAAGCACATTGCATACAGTAGCATCAAGCATACGCTACATGCATGGTGTACACAATGTATTGAGTTTAGGGTTGGAGTCAATTCAAATTCCATTTCCACATTTTTATCATAGAGAATGGGGATTTCAATTGACTTCCTGAATTGACTGGATTGAAATGGAATTGAACCCAAACCCTAATTGAGCCACTACTGAAAACAGAACAAATAATGAGTGTCAGGATGACAGTCCTATCGTGACTGCGATATTGTAACATGATTAGTCTACTAGCAGTCATTTTTAGAACTGGCCATTTGACCTTCCTCTGACACTATTCGTCTTCACCAAATTATTACCCATGACACATGCCACCCATCGACCAATCAAATAATGCCCGGTCTTAGCTGCAAATTGTCTCCCACAATTCTGGACGAAATGTTGACATCCTTCTATCCACAGACAGAAGGAAGCAAAGCAGATATACTGCTGTAGTTTACAGAGAGAACAGGGGTGTGTCAGCACGTCACGTGATGAGTGTAAGTTGGTAAGCCACAGTGAATGGGGCGAACAATGGCCCTGTTAGTTGGGGCGGCTTGGCCCGCCTGGCCCATGTGCAAGCTAGCTGTAGCCCTAATCGGCCATGATTACAACTAATGGCTGTAATGATGTACGCTCTCTCCCCAGCAGGACAATTCAATTAGGCTCAGGCCAATTCTGTATCTCCCCAGGCAGCCCCCGAACCCTCTTTCTCTCTCTCCCTCTCTGTCTACTCTAGCCAAGTGTGTGTGTGTGTGTGTGTGTGTGTGTGTGTGTGTGTGTGTGTGTGTGTGCGCGCACGTGCACGTGCGTGTGCGTGACTGTAAAATAGGGTCGTATGAATCTACATCCGCCATGTTTAGTTGCCTCTGGATAAGGTGCTGAGTTTGACATCTATTTCATGTAAAAGTTGTTTTTTAAAGAGGAATTCTAAAAAAACAACTCTGACCACATATATTGAAGTAACTGTCAGGGCAATGTTAGTAGCCTCAGGCCTGGAAACTCAGTTTGCATCTATAATACATTCATTAAGTGTTTGGTAGCATGGCTCATACTGCTCTGTTCAAAAGGCCATTGTAGAGCAATTTAAAAAAAATATTGAAACAGAAAAACGAAATAAATTGATTGTTCAAAGGGTACTTGAAATTCTTTGTTGTCCACCGGTGACTAAGCATGCTTATGCCGCTCGATGGCCAACCTTTGGCATGGTCACAATCTTGATAAATTTACAAGGTTCTAGTTTTTCGTTACCATGTATACTGTTTTGAAAACCCCTCACATTGGAGTATGGTGCATTATATTATGAAGAAAAAAAAGAAGCTTCAGCTTATTATATTGCCGCCCCACCTGCACATAGATATACTGTAGATATTTTACATACACAAACGTATCTAGACTGAATGCGCACACACACACACACACGCGCGCACACACACACACACAGTCTTGTACAGCTAACCTTGTGAAGACACACAATTAGGTCCAATTCAAAATTCCTACTTTCCCTAACCTTAACCCTAACCCAAAAACCTAACCTTAATCCTAACCCTAAACCTAATCCTAACCCTAACACTAACCTTAACCCTAAACGCCCTTGAAATAGAATTTGACCTTGTGGAGACAACAAAATGTCCCCGGTTGGTCAAATTTCTGTTTATTTGCTATTCTTGTGGGGACTTCCGGTCCACCCACACACACACACACACACACACACACACACACACACACACACACACACACACACACACACTGAGGTTAAGTGTGTTTAAGTGCTATTTGAAATCAATACAGTGCTTTGAGAAATATGATATTTATCGTACAAACTCACCTCAACCTTCACACAAGCCGTAACTAATTAAGTTTCTGCTGTCAGCTTCACCCAACCTCATACTTTAGCATTCAAATTATTCTATGGGAATTGAATGTTTGACTAAGCTCTGCTGCCTGTCCTTTGGGTGGTGGACCATTCTTGATGCACACAGGAAACTGTTGAGCATGAAAAACCCAACAGCATTGCAGTTCTTGACACAAACTCGTGCGCCAGGCATCCACACATTCACAAGGAACACCTTGTGAACACATTCCAAATAACAAGGAACAAATAACAAGGAACACAAGGAACACATTCCAAATATTGCGTTGCACCCCCTTTTGCCCTCAGAACAGCATCAATTCATTGGGGCATGGACTCTACAACGTGTCGACAGCATTCCACAGGGTTGCTGGCCCATGTTAACTCCAATGCTTCCCATAGTTGTGTCAAGTTGGCTGGATGTCCTTTGGGTGGTAGACCATTCTTGATACACACAGGAAACTGTTAAGCGTGAAAACCCAAGCAGCGTTGCAGTTCTTGACACACACAAACCAGTGCGCCTGGCACCTACTACCGTAACCCATTCAAAAGCACTTACACCTTTTGTCTTGCCCATTCACCCTCTGAATGGCACACATACACAATCCATGTCTCAATTGTCTTAAGGCTTAAAAAACCTTCTTTAACCTGTCTCCTCTCCTTCATTTACACTGAAGTGGATTTAATAAGTGACATCAATAAGGGATCATAGCTTTCACCTGGATTCACATGGTCAGCCTATGTCATGGAAAGAGCAGGTGTTCTTAATGTTTTGTATGCTCAGTGGCTATAGATAACTGACATTGTATGTAACATAATAATATATTGTCGTGAAATATTTCATATAAGGAATTTCCCAGAGAAACTTAGGTAAGCAGCTGTCCCTCTTCCCAAGCGGTAGTACAGAAAGTGTTTACTTCATACTCACAGAAAGAGCTGCAGTTTTCCTCAGGGGGGTGAGGGACTGTAGCGGATGGCTAAGTTAGCATCGCTATACTGCCTAGGGAAGGAAGTCACTCTGGTATATGTGCTTCCTTGTGAAACACAGCTACAGCCCACATGGTCTATGTGGAGTTGAACTGAAACAACACGGGACCAGTGTACCCATCAGCGTGCTTTACTATTTTTTTACAGTACATTGTTGCATCATATGGTTGACTTTAGGGAGTTTTTAGTGTAAATTGAGGCTAGTGTGAACTGAAAGTTAGTATGGATTTAAATTGTTCTTGCTTGACCATAAACTTTTGAAATTGGGTCTCTCATGCAACCTTTTCTATATCAACATTTTGCATACAGTAAACTGAAGGAAAAGCATCCGCAATAAGCTTTTGATGGGAATTGAGCTGCTGTCCTAAACTTTCCTTTACAATTGCAGTTTTGCAATCCTAGGACTGTGCATCCTGACCATTTTTGAAATCTTGCCAGCACAATATTTTATTCTTCATACAGTATTGGTACCAACATAATTGTCACGACGTCCGCCGAAGTCGGCTCCTCTCCTTGTTCGGGCGGCGTTCGGCGACCGATGTCACCGGCTTTCTATTCTTGTCTATTTGTTTTGTCTTGTTCCATACACACCTGGTTTTCATTCCCCAATCAATCTACATGTATTTAGTCCTCTGTTCCCCATCATGTCTTTGTGTGCAATTGTTCATTGTTAACGGTGTATGTTCACGCGCAATACTTTTATAGTTTATGTTCCGTGTGTTTGGGCACTTATGTCATTTTTTGTGCCTATTGTTGAACGGAATAAAAGTGAGCCTGTTTACTCTACTCTGCTCTCCTGCACCTGACTTCGCCTCCCGTACACAGCCTTAACAATAATACATCTTTCAAAATTCCTTGATCGGCAAAAGTTATTTAAATGATCACCTCATAATGAATCACTTAATGATGCATTAGTGCTTCCAAATCAGACCAATAGGTATCGTCAAAAGATCATTGTTTTCCTTCCTAAAGGTTGGCTGACTGGAACATAGGTTTTGCCACCTCACATTTGCTCAATGAGAAACGTCCAACAAAAACAGTTAGCTTTTATTATAATGGTTTACTATGTAATGACATTTGACTTCTAAGAGAACATGGATTTAATATGTAATCAATCCGGGTGAATTATGAGGCCCTGTCATGTGTACTAGATATAGACTTGACCGCAACAGTTTTATTAACCCTAACCAGACTGTATCAGAGAGCTGTCCAGATGTCAGCCTTTATAACTTGGGGGAGTAAATAGAAAAGGATCCATATATTTCACCAATCCAGACTTCTTTATATTAATATCAGATTGAGCATTGGCTTATTTTGCCTGACCAGAGCGCAGTCTGCAGTACTTATCAAGTGATTAACTTATCAAGCCTCTCCACTGCCGAACAGTCTGCTCTAGTTTCCATGGAGACTTGGCTTTATTTGATGAAGGTAGCATGTGTGTGTGTGTGTGTGTGTGTGCTTGCGTCTATTTGATTGTTTTAAACCCTAAAAGCACCAACAGGGGTACATTTTAACCCCATTTTTTTTTAATACTTCTGAACTTTTGACCCCAAGGTTTTTTTTTATACTTCTGAACTTAAATGTAAAAAAAAAATGTTTTACCCCTTTTTGTAGTATCCAATTGTTAGTAGTTACTATCTTGTCTCATTGCTACAACTCCCGTACGGGCTCGGGGGAAACGAAGGTCGCAAGCCAGGCGTCCTATGAAACACAACCCAACCAAGCTGCACTGCTTCTTAACACAGTGCGCATCCAACCCGGAAGCCAGCCGCACCAATGTGTCGGAGGAAACACCGTGCACCTGGCGAGCTGGTTAGCGTGCACTGCACCCGGCACTCCACAGGAGTCGCTAGTGCGCGATGAGACAAGGATATCCCTACTGGCCAAACCCTCCCTAACCCGGATGACGCTAGGCCAATTGTGCGTCGCCCCATGGACCTGCGATGCAGTGCCCTAGACCACTGCACCACCCGGGAGGCCCCAGACCACTGCGCCACCCGGGAGGCCCCCATACTTCTGAACTTTTAAGATGTTGTCAAGCAACTAGTAAACAACATAAAAACAAAATTGACCATGATTTCTGTGAGGAATAATCTCTCTTTTGTATATTAGTTGTGCTAAGGTGAAAATGTTGACTCAATAGTTAATTTTGTGATAACAGCACCAAATTCGGCACAGAGTTGGATGTATGTACCCTGAAAAGATACAGACATGGAGTCACACCAGATTTGACCCCTGAGAATGTGGCAGCCACCATAACAAAAAAATTATTACATGAAAAACATATACCATCTTGAGAGTCTAATATTTCAGATGCATTTGAAATGGAGTTGATAGCCAATAGCATTCCAAAGTTAGAGCTAAAAGTCTGATGGCACCTATCGCCTATATCACCCATATCGGGGGCTATCTTAGGTCGTACCGGTATGCCAGATTAGCTCATTTGCCAATTTATCAGCCCCTGAGTATCACAGAAACACAACACTTTGAATAAACAACAGAACAATTTTCATAACACAAAATAACTGTTCAAAACATTAAAAAGTGTCTATTTTTAAACAAACTTTGACAATAAATGTGTTTTTTAGATAATATCCTTATTTCGGGGATTTAAAACCATTTGCTTGTGTTACAAAAGGTTAATAAATAAAAAGTGTTACTGCTTGACAGACATTGTCTCTTTGCAATCATTACCAAAAATGACCCCAGTTTGCGCTTTTAGGGTTAAGTGGAAGTACAGAAATCAATTTTCATTTCAAATAGCGTATATTTATTGCGGTTTCAAATCCAAGATGAGAACACATTTGAATAGTTATAATCATCCATATGATGGGGTAATATTACATCTAATGTTGTGCTTTACCTTCCTAAAGGCCAATTGCTTCAGCTAGTTTGTTTTATGTAAACAAAACCAAGAGTGACTGGATGTGACCCACGACTTAGCAGTTAGGCCTGTCACTCAGAAGCACTGGTGGTGCTAGTCTGAGATCTCACAGATCTCCAGTCAAATAATATGATCTGCTGCAAAAAGGTATCATTTCCCTGCTTCCAACCCCTGGAATTACAGGGTGTCATCAAGACACTTGGTAAGGCACTGTACCAGTGTCATGTGTTGGTTCATGACAATCATCTCTGTCCCAACATTATAATTATAAGGTGAGAGGGATGTTGTCTTCATTTTAACCCCTGGGCAAATTGGGACCTCTTACTTTCTCATTCGACCTTTAGAAATGACACGTTACTTGAAAGAAAATGCTCAGACGTTTCCCTTGTTTGTGCCTTTACTTATAGACTGAGAGTGCAAATAGGAAAACTACTTTCACCCCGGAGCAAATGTTACGGCATATGGGGCAGTCTTTCCACTGACACAGAGCCAAAACAAACTGTGTCATTCAATCGAGAACTTCAAATGCATCCTAAGCACTTGAGCTGTAAGCGCTTACTGTATATATGCAGAAGACAGAGAGAGAAACACGCCTGCCAATTCTCTGTATCCTATGAATAACAAATTAACACAGGAAATAAATTATGCAAATAAATGAAAGCGTCTGTCTTCATTTAGTTGGAGATGTGAACATCCCCCCCCCCCCCCCCCCCCCCCCCCCAAAAAAAAGATCTGATGAGCATGTTCAACTGCAGTGCTTCAGAATTCCTCCTTTTTGCTCATGGAAAGAAATGGTAATGCGTTGAATTAATAAGGTTGAAATCACTTGCTATTTTGGATCATTCAAACATTCTGATACTCCCATTTTTATGGCTGTTAACATTTAAAACCATAATGGCTCACCCTCTGTTTTTTATAGAATGAATCATTGTGTTCTGTTGAAGAGAATTTGGAAATATGTTAGAAAGTGTTCCACTTCTCAACCTTTGCTTTGAAGTAGGAAAAGCATTTCTTTCTGGATTTTAACTGCAGAAAATAAATAAATAATATATAATGTCTTGAGAAATACTTTCCAGGACAGTAGGAGTTGTATTACTCAATAGAAGGAGAAGAGAAGAGCATATATACCCAGGGGAGGATATATGTTTTCATTCTTCATACTTACCCCACATCTCTCCCTCTCTTTATCTCTCTCCGTCTCCCCTTCTCTTTCTCTCTCTCTCTCTCTCTCCCCTTTATAAATGACACATAAAGGGAAAGGAGGATACCTAGTCAGTTGTACAACTTCCACATTTAACCCACATTTAACCTGAATCAGAGAGGTGCGAGGGGCTGACTTAATCGACATCCACGGCACCTGGAGAACAGTTGGCTAACCACCTTGCTCAGAACAACAGATTTTTTCTTTGTCAGCTCGGGGACTCTATCCAGCAAGCTTTCGGTTACTGGCCCAATGCTCTAACCACTAGGCTACCTGCACATACGGTGTATAAATTCAGATAGTGGAATATGAAATCATTTTTCATCTCACACAAATACAGAGACAGATGGAGAATGGATAGCACCAGGCAAGGCAAAATAGTATAATGTCTCTCTCATAGCAACAAAATGTATGAAGTTGGCAGAATCGCCTGGTACGAAAGGAGATAAATTATTGAGCTATGGAAAATTATGCAAGCCTTTGGGCACACAACTGAAGGATATGATACTTCTGTAGCTTTCCTTGTTTCGCTTTCATACATTGTTTCTCCTTCCATGTAAAGATAATGAGAATACCACACAAGCCAGTGAACATGTAATGATTACAATACTATTTGTATA
This sequence comes from Oncorhynchus kisutch, assembly GCF_002021735.2. Classification (NCBI taxonomy): domain Eukaryota; kingdom Metazoa; phylum Chordata; class Actinopteri; order Salmoniformes; family Salmonidae; genus Oncorhynchus; species Oncorhynchus kisutch. Next base: position 17,480,633 of record NC_034200.2, on the reverse strand, counting down.
GTATGTGTGACTCAAATAGCTGTATAATGGCTGACATTTAGGTAATGGAGGAATAATAGTGCAGGTCCAAGAGCTACATTCAGGTATTATCCACAATTAATTGTTAAGAGACAATTGTTTCCATGGGACATCATTTTGACCACTAGTGGGTGCATGGTATTGTTGGTTCTGGCTCATTAAAAAAGTTTAACGGACAGATTGGAGTGGCAGTCTCAAACTTTAAATGGTTCAGCATTTTGCCATGTCCAATATGTCAAATCAAATCCAATTTATTTATAAAGCCTTTCTTACATCAGCTGATATCTCAAAGTGCTGTACAGAAACCCAGCCTAAAACCCAAAACAGCAAGCAATGCAGGTGTAGAAGCACGGTGGCTAGGAAAAACTCCAGAGAAAGGCCAGAACCTAGGAAGAAACCTAGAGAGGAACCAGGTTATGAGGGGTGGCCAGTCCTCTTCTGGCTGTGGCGGGTGGAGATTATAACAGAACATGGCCAAGATGTTCAAATGTTCATAGATGACCAGCAGGGTCTAATAATAATAATCACAGTGGTTGTCGAGGGTGCAACAGGTCAGCACCTCAAGAGTAAATTTCAGTTGGCTTTTCATGGCCGATCATTCAGAGTATCTTTACCGCTCCTGCTGTCTCTAGAGAGTTGAAAACAGCAGGTCTGGGACAGGTAGCACGTCCGGAGAACAGGTCAGGGTTCCATATCCGCAGGCAGAACAGTTGAAACTGGAGTAGCAGCACGGCCAGGTGGACTGGGGACAGCAAGGAGTCATCAGGCCAGGTATTCCTGAGGGATGGTACTACTGCTCAGGTCCTCCGAGAGAGAGAAAGAAAGAATTGGAGAGAGCATACCTAATTTCACACAGGACACCGGATAAGACAGGAGAAATACTTCAGATATAACAGACTGACCCTAGCCCCCCGACACAAACTACTGCAGCATAAATACTGGAGGCTGAGACAGGAGGGGTCAGGAGACACTGTGGCCCCGTCCGACGATACCCCCGGACAGGGCCAAACAGGCAGGATATAACCCCACCCACTTTTCCAAAGCACAGCCCCCACACCACTAGAGGAATATCTTCAACCACCAACTTACCATCCTGAGACAAGATCGAGTATAGCCTGCAAAGATCTCTGCCACGGCACAACCCAAGGGGGGGCGCCAACCCAGACAGGATGATCACGTCAGAGACTCAACCCACTCAAGTGACGCACCCCTCCTAGGGACGGCATGAAAGAGCACCGGTAAGCCAGTGACTCAGCCCCTGTAATAGGGTTAGAGGCAGAGAATCCCAGTGAAGAGAGGGGAACCGGCCAGGCAGAGGCAGCAAGGGCCATTCGTTTGCTTAGAAATTCTAGGGACAATTAGGGGGCCTGCGTCTTGTGACCGTACCGTACGTGTAGGTATGTATTGGGGACCAAATCAGAGAGATAGGTAGGAGCAAGCCCATGTAGTGCTTTGTAGGTTAGCAGTAAAACCTTGAAATCAGCCTTTGCCTTAATAGGAAGCCAGTGTAGAGAGGCTAGCACTGGAGTAATATGATCACATTTTTGGTTCTAGTCAAGATTAGCACTAACGGAAGTTTATTTTGTGCTTTATCCGGGTAGCCGGAAAGTAGAGCATTGCAGTAGTCTAACCTAGAAGTGACAAAAGGATGGATATCATTTTTTGGAGAGAAAGTTTCTGATTTTTGCAATGTTACGTAGATGTAAAAAAGCTGTCCTTGAAACAGTCTTGATATGTTTGTCAAAAGAGAGATCAGGGTCCAGAGTAACGCCGAGGTCCTTCACAGTATTATTTGAGACGACTGTACACCCATCAAGATTAATTGTCAGATTCAACAGAAGATCTCTTTGTTTCTTGTGACCTAGAACAAGAATATCTGTTTTGTCCGAGTTTAAAAGTAGAACATTTTCAGCCATCCACTTCCTTATGTCTGAAACACAGGCTTCTAGCGAGGGCAATTTTAAGGATTCACTATGTTTCATCGAAATGTACAGCTGTGTGTCATCCCCCCCTTGGGTTGTGCCGTGGCGGAGATCTTTGTGGGCTATACTCGGCCTTGTCTCAGGATGGTAAATTGGTGGTTGAAGATATCCCTCTAGTGGTGTGGGGGCTGTGCTTTGGCAAAGTGGGTGGGGTTATATCCTTCCTGTTTGGCCCTGTCCGGGGGTGTCCTCGGATGGGGCCACAGTGTCTCCTGACCCCTCCTGTCTCAGCCTCCAGTATTTATGCTGCAGTATGTGTCGGGGGACTAGGGTCAGTTTGTTATATCTGGAGTACCTCTCCTGTCCTAATCGGTATCCTGTGTGAATTTAAGTATGCTCTCTCTAATTCTCTCTTTCTCTCTTTCTTTCTCTCTCTCGAAGGACCTGAGCCCTAGGACCCTGCCTCAGGACTACCTGACATGATGACTCCTTGCTGTCCCCAGTCCACCTGGCCGTGCTGCTGCTCCAGTTTCAACTGTTCTGCCTTACTGTTTCGGTTTGTTCACGTTTATTGTTTTTGTATTCATAGTGTTCAGTTTATGTTTTTTAAATAAACAACCATGGACACTTACCACGCTGCGCAATGGTCCTCTGATCCTTCTCACTTCTCTTCCTCAAACGAAGAGGAGGAGGAAAACCCTTACAGACGTTCTTGGGTAGGCGGAGGGAGTCTGGAAGGGCATCTAGGAATCTTTGGGTTGTCTGAGAATTTACGACTTTGATGATCCTTGGTTGGGGTCTGAGCAGATTATTTGTTGCGGTTGCAAACGTAATAAAATGGTGGTCCGATAGTCCAGGATTATGAGGAAAAACATTAAGATCCACAACATTTATTCCACGGGACAAAACTAGGTCCAGAGTATGACTGTGGCCGTGAGTAGGTGCGGAGACATGTTGGACCAAACCCACTGAGTCGATGATGGCTCCGAAAGCCTTTTGGAGTGGGCCTGTGGACTTTTCCATGTGAATATTGAAATCACCAAAAATTTGAATATTATCTGCCATGATTACAAGATCCGATAGGAATTCAGGGAACTCAGTGAGGAACGCTGTATATGGCCCAGGAGGCCTGTAAACAGTAGCTATAAAAATTGATTGAGGAGGCTGCATAGATTTCATGACTAGAAGCTCAAAAGACGAAAACTTCAGAGATGTTAGCAACACCTCCGCCTTTGCGGGATGCGCGGGGGATATGGTCACTAGTGTAACCAGGAGGTGAGGCCTCATTTAACACAGTAAATTCATCAGGCTTAAGCCATGTTTCAGTCAGGCCAATCACATCAAGATTATGATCAGTGATTAGTTAATTGACTATAACTGCCTTGGAAGTGAGGGATCTAACATTAAGTAGCCTTATTTTGAGATGTGAGGTATCACAATCTCTTTCAATAATGGCAGGAATGGAGGAGGTCTTTATTCCAGTGAGATTGCTAAGGCGAACACCGTCATGTTTAGTTTTGCCCAACCTAGGTTGAGGCACAGACACAGTCTCAATGGGGGATAGCTGAGCTGACTACACTGACTGTGCTAGTGGCAGACTTCACTAAGCTGGCAGGCTGGTTAACAGCCTGCTGCCTGGCCTGCACCCTAACTCAATGTGGAGCGAAGGGAGTTAGAGCCCTGTCTATGGTCATAGATAAGATGAGAGCACCCCTCAAGCTAGGATGGAGTCCTTCACTTTCTGGGTGAGTCCCAGAAAGAGGGCCAATTATCTGCAAAAGCTATCTTTTCAACCAGCGATTGAGTTGTGAGACTCTGCTGTAGAGCTCATCATTTCCCCTAACTGGGAGGGGGCCAGAGACAATTATTCGATGCCGACACATCTTTCTAGCTGATTTACACGCTGAAGCTATGTTGCGCTTGGTGACCTCTGACTGTTTCATCCTAACATCGTTGGTGCCGACGTGGATAACAAACAATCCCTATACTATCTACACTCGCCAGTTTTAGATTTAGCCAGCACCATCTTTAGATTAGCCTTAACGTCGGTAGCCCTGCCCCCTGGTAAACAGTGTATGATCGCTGGATGATTTGTTTTAAGTCTAATACTATGGGTAATGGAGTTACCAATGACTAGAGTTTTCAATTTGTTAGAGCTAATGGTGGGAGGCTTCGGCATCTCAGACCCCGTAATGGGACGAGAAGAGACCGGAGAAGGCTCGGCCTCTGACTCCGACTCGCTGCTTACGGTTATTTATAATAACATACAATTCACAACAAGATGCAATGTAGTAAAATACCTACCTTCTTGAGGTGGGGAGCTGGCCAAGCAGTGAAATCAAGGGTGGGGAAAACAGGCAAAACAGATGACGGACGATGGACAGATATTCACTCACATTGACGACATGAGACAAACAAGACACATGAAATTCGAAGTCAATTTGCACTGCTGTCTTTCTCTTTCTGTTTCTCCCTCTGTCTTTCACTCTCTTCCCACCTCTCTCTCTCTCCCTCTCTCCCTCTCTCCCTCTGTCACTTTCTTTCTCACTTCCTTCCTCTCGCTCTTTCTGTATTAGTCTCTCTGTCTAGCAAAGACTACTTGTAGGTTCCATTTGATCAAATCATTAATACAAGTTGATTGCCATAACTCAACAGAAATATCTGTTGCTTGCACATTCGACCTCACGTAAACTACGTATTCGTTATATATCGAGGAATCGAATAGAATAAACTCTAATTTAATCCAAAGTATCTATAAAATCAAGTCGGAAGTCACCATTTACTGAACTTCCAAAGTTATTAATGGGGAGAACTGGTTGAAAGTTTCTGTCGGCTGAATGAGCGACACCGGTAGAGCATTCCTACAGCATTTCCCTCCAGAAGCCACGAGAAAGTTGTCCGGCTGCGGGGACTGTGCGAGGGGGTTTATACTGCTATCTGTACTTACTGGTGGTACAGACGCTGTTTCATTCTTTCCTACACTGAAATGACCCTTGCCTAACAATTGCGTCTGAAGCTGGGCTTGCAGCACAGCTATCGTCGCTGTAAGGCGATTGTTCTCCTGTATATTATGAGTACAGCGACTGCAATTAGAAGGCATTATGTTAATGTTACTACTTACCTTCGGCTGGTGGAGGTCCTGACGAACCATGTCCAGATAAAGCGTCCGGAGTGAAAAAGTTGAATGAAAAGAAGTAGAGTGAGTGAAAAACAAAAACGTAATTAGAAAGTTAAAAAGTTGTCAGGTAGCAAAGTAAAGTTAGCAACAAAATGCACAACAGCACGTAAACAAGTCTGCAAGTTGTGTTCTGTTAATCCCTGTAGTCGCTGTCAGTTTGGAAGCCTTTGTTAAGGCCTCTAGTAGTACAAGTGATATAAAGCATCAAATATTTGTTCATATGCTGTAATGTTTGTAAACCCTTTACCTAGTAGCCAACTTGCACCAATTGCTTGTAATTACAGTAAAATACAACCCCTTCCCCCTAAACAAATGTAATTAATGAATTGATTCAGATAACGTTAGCATTTTTGTTTTTACCGTATAATACAGTACATTTTACAGTATTGTACTGTGTTATTACATAGTACTTGCTTTGATACAAGCATTTCGCTACACTCGCATTAACATCTGCTAACCATGTGTATGTGACAAATTAAATTTGATTTGATTTGATTTATTTATATTTCAGTAGGTGTAGGCTACTGTAATATGAAATACAGAATTTTACTTGCCAACGAGCTGCCTGTAAGCTACTGTCAAATCCAAAGTAACCCCCTTATAGTTTATGTGTGTCACTTGGAAGCTTCACTATTGTAGCCATATGAGCTAAATGTTGTTGTTGTTGTTGTGGTTTTCGTTGGATGTATTATTACTATTTTAATCCATATCTGACGGAAATAAAATGAAAAATGTAGACCAATGTTTTTACTTTAGATTTATAAACAATCTATAAATGAACAATGAACCATTTCTAGACTACTTATGAACCTCTTTATTAATCCTTTATACCTTAATGGTAAAGTTTTACCGGCCCAGCAGTTCTACTAAATGTCAGTATGTTTTCAACATAGGTCTGTTCTGCCCGTTTACAGTGTCAGATATAGATATATAAAAGATAATTTAAAAAATAATACCCAACCCTTTTATAGGATACCAAGTGTTTTAAAGTCCTGGAGATTATTGAATTAAACTTCTTTCAGATGCATTTGTATTTTTTAGGGATCTCCATTAGCTGTTGCCAAGGCATCATGTCACGTTCGTCATTACGAGGCGACCAAGGCGCAGCGGGGTAAGCGAACATAACGCTTAAATTAAAGAGAGAACACTGAACAGAACTAAACAAAACAACGAAACGAACGCAAAGCTATATAAACCGAGTGCTGACAGGCAACTACACATAGACAATAACCCACAAAACCAAAATGGGAAATGGCAACCTAAATAGGATCCCCAATCAGAGACAACGATAAACAGCTGCCTCTGATTGGGAACCAATTCAGGCCCCCATAGACCTACATTTACCTAGACAAATTAAACCATAGATTTACAAAAAATCCTAGACAAGAGAAAACACTCATACCACCCTCTTCACACCCAACCAAAATATATTAAAGCACTTACATTACGTATAAAACAAAAGATACAACAGTAAATCATATAAAATTGTTACAGCACTATATATCTACAATACAACATACCACCATACAACAATATCACAATGTATGCATATGCATGTGTCTGTACCTTTTTGTGTGTCTCTTCACAGTCCCCATTGTTCCATAAGGTGTATTTTTACCTGTTTTTTAATCTGATTTTACTGCTTGCATCAGTTACCTGATGTGGAATAGAGTTGCATGTAGTAGTGTGCGCCTCCAGTAGTCTGTTCTTGATGTGGGGAATGTGAAGAGACCTCTAGTGGCATGTCTTGGGGGCTATGCATGTGTGTCCGAGCTGTGTGCAAGTATTTTAAACACACAGCTCGGTACATTCAGCTTGTCAAAACCTCTTACAAAAACAAGTAGTGATTAAGTCAATCTCTCGTCCACTTTGAACCATGAGAGATTGACATGCATGTCATTAATGTTAGCTCTCCGTGTACTTTTAAGGGCTAGCCGTGCTGCCCTGTTCTGAGCCAAGTCTTTGTGGCACCTGACCACACTACTGAACAGTAGTCTAGGAGTGACAAAACTGGGGCCTGTAAGACCTGCCTTGTTGATAGTGTTGTTAATAAGAAGGCAGAGGACAGACTTCTCCCCATTCTAGCTACGGTTGTATGAATATGTTATGACAATGACAGTTTACAAACCAGTGTTAATAACCTCTTGAAGCTACGGGGCACTATTATTATGTTTGGAAAAATAATGTTCCCAAAGTAAACGGCCTATTTCTCAGGACCGGATGCTAGAATATGCATATAATTGACAGATTAGGATAGAAAACACTCGAAAGTTTCCAAAACTGTCAAAATATTGTCTGTGAGTATAACAGAACTGATATTGCAGGTGAAACCCTGAGGAAAATCAAACCAGAAAGTGGCTTCTATTTTGAAATGTTCCATAGCCTCCCATTGCTCCATTTAAAGGGAAATCAACCAGATTCATTTTCCTATCGCTTCCTCAAGGTGTCAACAGTCTTCAGACATAGTTTCAGGCTTTTATTTTGAAGAATGAGCGTGAACGACCACATTGCATAAGTGGATAGGTGGGGGCTCTCAGAGTGAATTGTGCGCAAAAGAGAAAGGTTGCCATTGTTACTCCCGGTCCTAGTGAAAAGCCAACTGTCCTGGTTGATATATTATCGAATAGATATTTGAAAAACACCCCGAGGATTGATTATAAAAGACGTCTGACATGTTTCTGTGGACATTATGGATATAATTTGGAATTTTTGTCTGCGTTGTCGTGACCGCTCTTTCCTGTGGATTCCTGGGCATAACGCACCAAACTAACGGAGATATTTGGATATAAAAAATATCTTTATGGAACAAAAGGAACATTTGTTGTCTAACTGGGAGTCTCGTGAGTGAAAACATCCGAAGATCATCAAAGGTAAACGATTCATTTGATTGCTTTTCTGATTTTCGTGACCAAGTTACCTGATGCTAAGTGTACTTATTGTTTTGTCGAGCGATCGATAAACTTACACAAACGCTTGTATTGCTTTCGCTGTAAAGCATAATTTCAAAATCTGAGACGACAGGTGTATTAACAAAAGGCTAAGCTGTGTTTTGCAATATTGCACTTGTGATTTCATGAATGTGAATATTTTCTAGTAATATTATTTGACTGTGGCGCTATGCAATTCAGCGTTGCTGATGACAATTATCCCGGATCCGGTATAGGTGGTTCAGAGAGGTTGCCGTCATTTCAGTTGCTGTAGTAGCTGTAGTAGCTGACGTGCATAGTGTTGAGTCGTCCGCATACATTTTCTCAAAGCCAGTAGCATGTCGTTGGTAAAGATTGAAAAATGTTAGGGGCCTAAACAGCTACCCTGGGGAATTCCTGATTCTACCTGGATTATGTTTGAGAGGCTTCCATTAATAAACACCTTATGTGTTCTGTTAGACAAGTAACTCTTTATCCACATTATAGCAGTGGGTGTGAAGCCATAACACATATGTTTTGACAGCAGCAGACAATGAACGACAATGTCAAAACCGCCACTGAAGTCTAACAAGATGGTCCCCACAATCATTGTATCATAAATTTCTCTCAGCCAATCATCAGTCATTTGTGTAAGTGCTATGCTTGTTTAGTGTCCTTCCCTATAAGCATGCTGAAAGTCTGTTGTCAATGTGTTTACTGTGAAATAGCATTGTATCTTGTCAAACACTATTTTATCCAGAAGTTTACTAAGGGTTGGTAACAGGCTTGATTGGTCGGCTATTTGAGCCAGGAAGGGAGGCTTTACGATTCTTAGGTAGCGGAATAACTTTAGCTTCCCTCCAGGTCTGAGGGCACACACTTTCTAGTAGGCTTAAATTGAACATGTGGCAAATAGGAGTGGCAATATCACCCCCTATTATCCTCAGTAATTTTCCATCCAGATTGTTAGACCCCGTGGCTTGTCATTGTTGATAGACAACAATCATTGCTTCACTCTTCCACACTGACTTT